>NW_028327219.1:0-161582 GCF_987537825.1 Furipterus horrens
ACCCTAACCGCTAACCTAACCCAACCCTACCCTAACCCTAACCCTAACCCTACCCTAACCCTAACCCTAACCACCTAACCCCCTAACCCTAACCCTAACCCTAACCCTAACCCTAACCCTAACCCTACCCTAACCCTAACCCTAACCCTAACCCTAACCCTAACCCTAACCCTAACCCTAACCCTAACCCTAACCCTAACCCTAAACCCTAACCCTAACCCTAACCCTAACCCTAACCCTAACCCTAACCCTAACCCTAACCCTAACCCTAACCTAACCCTAACCCTAACCCTAACCCTAACCTAACCCTAACCCTACCCTAACCAACCCTAACCCCTAACCCTAACCCTAACCTAACCCTAACCCTAACCTAACCCTAACCCTAACCCTAACCCTAACCCTAACCCTAACCCTAACCCTAACCCTAACCCTAACCCTAACCTAACCCTAACCCTAACCCTAACCCTAACCCTAACCCTAACCCCTAACCCTAACCCTAACCCTAACCCTAACCCTAACCCTAACCCTAACCTAACCCTAACCCTAACCCTAACCCCCTAACCCTAACCTAACCCTAACCCTAACCCTAACCCTAACCCCTAACCCTAACCCTAACCCTAACCCTAACCCTAACCCTAACCCTAACCCTAACCCTAACCCTAACCCTAACCCTAACCTAACCCTAACCCTAACCCTACACCCTAACCCTAACCCTACCCTAACCCTAACCCTAACCCTAACCCTAACCCTAACCCTAACCCTAACCCTAACCCTAACCCTAACCCTAACCCTAACCCTAACCCTAACCCTAACCCTAACCCTAACCCTAACCCTAACCCTAACCCTAACCCTAACCCTAACCCTAACCCTAACCCTAACCCTAACCCTAACCCTAACCCTAACCCTAACCCTAACCCTAACCCTAACCCTAACCCTAACCCTAACCCTAACCCTAACCCTAACCCTAACCCTAACCCCCTAACCCCAACCGGTTTTGCCCTAACCGGTTTTGCCCTAACCGGTTTTGCCCTGGCACGGCACTACCCCTCCTGCCCACGGGGAGGAGAGGATCCCTCAGTGCGGCCAGCAACACAAGACAACATCACACTCAGTTCGTCTCACCCCAGGGCTCGATACAAAACGACAAACCCGGGACCACGCGGCCGGGTGTCCATAACGGCCCCACAGGCGCCCGGGGGGTTCCCACCTTCCCTAACAAGCCCCCATCGCCACCGAGTGCGCATGGTGGGCCCGGGTAGGCGGAGTCCGCGCAAGGGTGAGTAAAAGGCAACCTGGGAGAGGTACGCCAGCAACGTTTCCCCCCAGCCCCCTCACCCGACGGCTCGCCCCGCCCCCGAACGAGACGAACCGCCCCCGACCACAGCCGGGCACGCGACACCCCCAGGGGTCTTTAAACCTCCGCGCCGGGACGCGCTAGGTACCTGCAAAGGGTGGAGGAGAGCGAGCGGTGTAGGTTGCCGTGCCGCGGACAACGGATGCGGTACGCCCCACACCCCCACCGAACGGGAGAGGCAGCCGCCGCCCAACCGCGATAACGTCGCCCCCTTCCCCCGCCTCACGCATCCCGGGCCTACCCGGACATCCCCCACAACCCCCCAACCGTACGCCGCACCCACCCCCCTCCGCATCTCCCCGCAAACCCGCGCAGCCCAGGCCCCTATCGCCGCGCTGGCAGGCGAGGGGCTGCGGTGGGAAGCGGGATGGCGAGCAGGGAGCCACGGTCGGGGGAAGGGGAGGGGGCGGCACAGCCAGCGGGGGGAGGGGCGATGACGCCGGGAGACCCGAAACACGGAGCGGGCGCCGCACGCCCACGGTGGCGGCGGCTTCGGGTTGGACGAGACGCGCCAGGACGGGCAGACACACAGGCGGGCAGGCGACGGGGGTGCAACTGGCCGGGGCGCCCTGAGGCACCCACGGCCCTACCCAAGCACCCCGTGCACCTCCCCTGCGCCTACACTCTCCTTCTGCTCGCTCTCTCTCCAACACTCTCAGGCCGACGACGGCGCCGGGCCCGCACACCCACATAGCCAAAAACCCACGTCCGCACCACAAACATGACGTGGAACAAAGCCGGCGAGAGGGAGGAACGGACTCCTCCGCTCTCTCTCTTTCCAACTGCATGATCCTTCCGCAGCTTCAGCTACGGATCCTAGCGCGGCACTGCCCCTCCTGCCCACGGGGAGGAGAGCATCCCTCGGGCCGCCCAGCGACAGAAGATTAAAACACACTCACAGACATCACATCCGTCTCACCACACGGGACCATCCTGAGCGACAAACCCGGGACCACGCGGCCGGGAGTCCCCCATAATGGCCCCACAGGCGCCCGGGGGGTTCCCGCCTTCCCCAAAGGCCCCCCATCGCCACAGAGAGCGCATGGTGGGCCCAGGTAGGCGGAGTCCGCGCAAGGGTGAGTAAAAGGCAACCGGGGCAGGGGAGAGGTACGCCAGCAACGTATACCCCCAGCCTCCTCACCCGACGGCTCGCCCCGCCCCCGAACGGGACGAACCGCCCCCGACCAGAGATGGGCACGCGACACCCCCAGGGGTCTTTAAACCTCCGCGCCGGAACGCGCTAGGTACCTGGAAAGGGTGGAGGAGAGCGAGCGGTGGGTATTGGCGTGACGCGGCACGCCACAAACACCCACGGAGCGAGCGAGACAACCGGATCCGCCGCCCAACCGCGATAACGTCTCCAACTTTCGCCGCCTCACGCATCCCGGGCCTACCCGGACATCCCCCACAACCCCCAAACCACCGAACGCCGCACCCACACCCCTCCGTACCTCCCCGCAAACCCGCGCAGCCCAGGCCCCTATCGCCGCGCTGGCAGGCGAGGGGCTGCGGTGGGAAGCGGGATGGCGAGCAGGGAGGCACGGTCGGGGGAAGGGGAGGGGCCGGCGCAGCCGGCAGGGGGGGGGGCGATGACGGAGGGATACCGGAAACAGGGAGCAGGCGCCACACGCCCACGGTGGCACCGGGAGTGGCCGGTCGAGGTTTGACGAGACGCGCCGGGACGAGCGGACACACAGGCGGGCGGGCAACGGGGGTGCAACGGGCCGGGACGTCCTGAGGCACGCACGGCCCTCCCCAAGCACCCCGTTCTCCTCCCCTGCGCCTACACTCCCCTTCTGCTCGCTCTCTCTCCGAGACTCTAGCGAGCCGCCGACGGCGGCCGGCCCGCACACGCATATGGCCAAAAACCCACGTCCACGCGGGGAACAAAGCCCACGAGAGGGAGCAACTGACTCCTCCGCTCTCTGTCTCGCTTTCCACGTCCATGATCCTTCCGCAGCTTCACCTACGGACCCGAGCGCGGCACACTGCCCCTCCTGCCCACGGGGAGGAGAGCATCCCTCGGGCCGCCCAACGACGGAAGACTAGAACACACTAAGACACGTCACGTCCGTCTCACCTCACGGGACCATCCTGAGCGACAAACCCGGGACCACGCGGCCGGGAGACACCACAACGGCCCCACAGGCGCCCGGGGGGTTCCCGCCTTCCCCAACGAGCCTCCATCGCCACCGAGTGCGTATGGTGGGCCCAGGTAGGCGGAGTCCGCGCAAGGGTGAGTAAAAGGCAACTGGGGCAGGGGAGAGGTACGCCAGCAACGTATCCCCCCAGCCTCCTCACCCGACGGCTCGCCCCGCCCCCGAACGGGACGAACCGCCCCCGACCAGATACGGGCACGCGACACCCCCAGGGGTCTTTAAACCTCCGCGCCGGAACGCGCTAGGTACCTGGAAAGGGTGGAGGAGAGCGAGCGGTGGGTATTGGCGTGACGCGGCACGCCACAAACACCCACGGAGCGGGCGAGACAACCGGATCCACCGCCCAACCGCGATAACGTCTCCAACTTTCCCCGCCTCACGCATCCCGGGCCTACCCGGACATACCCCACAACCCCCCAACCACCGAACGCCGCACCCACACCCCTCCGCGCCTCCCCGCAAACCCGCGCAGCCCAGGCCCCTATCGCCACGCTGGCAGGCGAAGGGCTGCGGTGGGAAGCGGGATGGTGAGCAGGGAGGCACGGTCGGGGGAAGGGGAGGGGCCGGCACAGCCGGCGGGGGGCGATGACGCCGGGAGACCCGAAACACGGAGCGGGCGCCGCACACCCACGGTGACGCGGGGAGCGGCGTGTCGAGGTTGGACGATACGCGGCAGGACGGGCAGACACACAGGCGGGAGGGCGACGGGGGTGCAACCGGCCGGGACGCCCTGAGGCACGCACGGCCCTCCCCGAGAACCCCGTTCTCCGCACCTCCGCCTAGACTCCCCTTCTGCTCGCTCTCTCTCCGAGACTACCGCAGGCCGGCAATGGCGGCCGCCCGCACATGCACGTGGCCAAAACCCCACGTCCCCACCGCAAACACGGCGGGGAACAAAGCCGGCGAGAGGGAGGAACGGACTCCTCCGCTCCCTGTCTCGCTTTCCACATCCAGGATCCTTCCGCAGCTTCACCTACGGATCCTAGCGCGGCACTGCCCCTCCTGCCCACGAGGAGGAGAGGATCCCTCAGGCCGCCCAGCGAGGGAAGACTAGAACACACTCAGACACGTCACGTGCACCTCACCACATGGGTCCATTTGGAGCGACAAACCCGGAACCACGCGGCCGGGTGTCCCCCATAATGGCCCCACAGGCGCCCGGGGGGTTCCCGCCTTCAACAACGAACCCAATTGCAACCGAGTGCGCATAGTGGGCCCAGGTAGGCGGAGTCCGCGCAAGGGTGAGTGAAAGGCAACCGGGTCAGGGGAGAGGTACGCCAGCAACGTTTCCCCCCAGCCCCCTCACCCGACGGCTCGCCACGCCCCCGAACGAGACGAACCGCCCCCGAACAGAGACGGGCACGCGACACCCCCAGGGGTCTTTAAACCTCCGCGCCGGAACGCGCTAGGTACCTGGAAAGGGTGGAGGAGAGCGAGCGGTGGGTATTGGCGCGACGCGGCACGCCCCACACACCCACGGAGCGGGCGAGACAACCGGATCCGCCGCCCAACCGCGATGACGTCGCCACCTTTCCCCGCTTCACGCATCCCGGGCCTACCCGGACATACCCCACAACCCCCAACCACTGAACGCCGCACCCGCACCCCTCCGCGCCTCCCCGCAAACCCGCGCAGCCCAGGCCCCTATCGCCGCGCTGGCAGGCGAGGAGCTGCGGTGGGAAGCGGGATGGCGAGCAGGGAGGCACGGTCGGGGGAAGGGGAGGGTCCGGCGCAGCCGGCGGGGGGGGGCGATGACGCCGAGAGACCCGAAACACGGAGCGAGCGCCGCACGCCCACGGTGGCGGCGGGTCGGGGTTGGACGAGACGCGCCGGGACGGGCGGACACACAGACGGGCGGGCGACGGCGGTGCAACTGGCCGGGACGCCCTGAGGCACGCACAGCCCTCCCCCAGCACCCCGTTCGCCTCCCCTCCGCCTACACTCCCCTTCTGCTCGCTCTCTCTCCGAGACTCTCGCGGGCCGCCTATGGCGACCGGCCCGCACACACACATGGCCAAAAACCCACGTCCGCGCGGGGAACAAAGCCCACGAGAGGGAGGAACTGACTCCTCCGCTCTCTGTCTCGCTTTGCACGTCCATGATCCTTCCGCAGCTTCACCTACGGATCTGAGCGCGGCACTGCCCCTCCTGCCCACGGGGAGGAGAGCATCCCTCGGGCCGCCCAGCGACGGAAGACTAGAACACACTCAGACACGTCACGTGCGTCTCACCGCACGGGTCCATCCGGAGCGACAAACCCGGGACCACGCGGCCGGGCGTCCCCCATAACGGCCCCACAGGCGCCCGGGGGGTTCCCGCCTTCCCCAACGAGCCCCCATCGCCACCGAGTGCGCATGGTGGGCCCTGGTAGGCGGAGTCCGCGCAAGGGTGAGTAAAAGGCAACCGGGGCAGGGGAGAGGTACGCCAGCAACGTATCCCCCCAAATCCCTCACCCGACGGCTCGCCCCGCCCCCGAACGGGACGAAACGCCCCCGAACAGAGACGGGCACGCGACACCCCCAGGGGTCTTTAAACCTCCGCGCCGGAACGCGCTAGGTACCTGGAAAGGGTGGAGGAGAGCGAGCGGCGGGGGTTGCCGTGCCGGGGAGAACGGACGCGGCACGCCCCACACACCCACGGAGCGGGCGACACAACCGCAGCCCAACCGCGATGACGTCGCCACCTTTCCCCGCCTCACGCATCCCGGGCCTACCCGGACATTCCCCACAACCCCACAACCACCGAACGCCGCACCCACACCCCTCCGCGCCTCCCCGCAAACCCGCGCAGCCCAGGCCCCTATCGCCGCGCTGGCAGGCGAGGGGCTGCGTTGGGAAGCGGGATGGCGAGCAGGGAGGCACGGTCGGGGGAAGGGGAGGGGCCGGCGCAGCCGGCGAGGGGGCGATGACGCCGGGATACCCGAAACACGGAGCGGGCGCCTCACGCCCACGGTGGCGCCGCGAGCGGCGGGTCGCGGTTGGACGAGACGCGCCGGGACGAATGGACACAGGCGGGCGGGCAACGGGGGTGCGACCGGCCGGGACGCCCTGAGGCACGCACGGCCCTCCCCGAGCACCCTGTTCTCCTCCCCTGCGCCTACACTCCCCTTCTGCTCGCTCTCTCTCCGAGACTCTCGCGGGCCGCCAACGGCGGCCGGCCTGCACACACACACATGGCCAAAAAACCCACGTCCGCGCAGGGAACAAAGCCCACGAGAGGGAGGAACTGACTCCTCCGCTCTCTGTCTCGCTTTCCACGTCCATGATCCTTCCGCAGCTTCACCTACGGATCCAAGCGCGGCACTGCCCCTCCTGCCAACGGGGAGGAGAGCATCCCTTGGGCCGCCCAGCGACGGAAGACTAGAACACACTCAGACACGTCAAGTGCGTCTCACCACAGGGGTCCATCCGGAGCGACAAACCCGGGACCACGCGGCCGGGCGTCCCCCATAACGGCCCCACAGGCGCCCGGGGGGTTCCTGCCTTCCCTAACGAGCCCCCATCGTCACCGAGTGCGCATGGTGGGCCCGGGTAGGCGGAGTCCGCGCAAGGGTGAGTAAAAGGCAACCGGGGCAGGGGAGAGGTACGCCAGCAACGTATCCCCCCAGCCCCCTCACCCGACGGCTCGCCCCGCCCCCGAACGGGACGAAACGCCCCCGAACAGAGACGGGCACGCGACACCCCCAGGGGTCTTTAAACCTCCGCGCCGGAACGCGCTAGGTACCTGGAAAGGGTGGAGGAGAGCGAGCGGCGGGGGTTGCCGTGCCGGGGAGAACGGACGCGGCACGCCCCACACACCCACGGAGCGGGCGACACAACCGCCGCCCAACCGCGATGACGTCGCCACCTTTCCCCGCCTCACGCATCCCGGGCCTACCCGGACATCCCCCACAACCCCACAACCACCGAACGCCGCACCCACACCCCTCCGCGCCTCCCCGCAAACCCGCGCAGCCCAGGCCCCTATCGCCGCGCTGGCAGGCGAGGGGCTGCGGTGGGAAGCGGGATTGTGAGCAGGGAGGCACGGTCGGGGGAAGGGGAGGGGCCGGCACAGCCGGCGGGGGGGCGATGACGCCGGGAGACCCGAAACACGGAACGGGAGCCGCACGCCCACTGTAGCGCCGGGAGCGGCGGGTCGAGGTTGGACGAGACGCGGCGGGACGGGCGGACACACAGGCGGGCGGGCAATAGGGGTGCGACCGGCCGGGACGCCCTGAGGCACGCACGGCCCTCCCCGAGCACCCCGTTCTCCTCCCCTGCGCCTACACTCCCCTTCTGCTCGCTCTCTCTCCGAGACTCTCGCGGGCCGCCAACGGCGGCCGGCCCGCACACGCACGTGGCCAAAAACCCACGTCCACGCGGGGAACAAAGCCCACGAGAGGGAGGAACTGACTCCTCCGCTCTCTGTCTCGCTTTCCACGTCCATGATCCTTCCGCAGCTCCACCTACGGAAACCTTGTAACGACTTTTACTTCCTCTAGACAGTCAAGTTCGGCACTCTTCTCACCGCTCCGCCGAGGCCGTGGGTCAACCTCAGCGGGGCCGGTCCGAGAGCCTCACTAAACCATCCGATCGGTAGTAGCGACGGGCGCTGTGCACAAAGGCCAGGGACTTAATCAACTCAAGCTTATGACACGCACTTACTGACAACTCCTCCTCCGTGGGGAATAATTGCAATCCCCGATCCCCATCACGAATGGGCTTCAACGGGTTACCCGCACCTGCTGGCGGAGGGTAGGCACATGCTGAGCCAGTCAGTGTAGCGAGCGTGCAGCCCCACACATCTAAGGGCGTCACAGACCTGTTATTGCTCAATCTCCGGTGGCTGAATGCCACTTGTCCCTCCAAGAAGTTGGGGGACGCCGACCGCTCGGGGTCGCATAACTTATTAGCACGCCAGAGTCTCGTTCGTTATCGGAATTAACCGGACAGATCGCTCCACGAACTTAGAACGGGCATGCACCACCACCCACGGAATCGAGAAACAGCTATCGATCTCTCGATCCTGTCTGTGTCCGGGCCGGGTGAGGTTTCCCGTGTTGACTCAAATTAAGCCGCAGGCTCCACTCCTGGTGATGCCCTTCCGTCAACTCCTTTAAGTTTCAGCTTTGCAACCATACTCCCCCCGGAACCCAAAGACTTTGGTTTCCCGGAAACTCCCCGGCGGGTCATGGGAATCACGCCGCCGCATCGGCGGTTGGCATCGTTTCTGGTCGTAAATACGACGGTATCTGACCGTCTTCGAACCTCCGACTTTCGTTCTGGATTAATGAAAACATTCTTGGCAAATGCTTTCGCTCTGGTCCGTCTTGCGCCGGTCCAAGAATTTCACCTCTAGCGGCGCAATACGAATGCCCCCGGCCGTCCCTCTTAATCATGGCCTCAGTTCCGAAAACCAACAAAATAGAACCGCGGTCCTATTCCATTATTCCTAGCTGCGGTATCCAGGCGGCTCGGGCCTGCTTTGAACACTCTAACTTTTTCAAAGTAAACGCTTCGGGCCCCAAGAGCCACTCAGCTAAGAGCATCGAGGGAGCGCCGAGAGGCGACGGGCGGTGGCTCGCCTCGCGGCGGACCACCCGCCCGCTCCCAAAATCCAAATATGAGCTTTTTAACTCCAGCAACTTTAATATACGCAATTTGTACCTGGAATTACCGGGGCTGCTGGCACCAGACTTGCCCTCCAATGTATCCTCGTTAAAGGATTTAAAGTGAACTCATTTCATTACAGGGCCTCGAAACAGTCCTGTATTCTTATTTTTCGTCACTACCTCCCCGGGTCGGGAGTGGGTAATTTGCGTGCTTGCTGCCTTCCTTGGATTTGGTAGCCGTTTCGCAGGCTCCCTCTGCGTAATCGAACCGTAATTCCGCGTCACCCGTGCTCACCATGGGAGACACGGCGACTACCACCAAAAGTTGATAGGGCAGACGTTTGAATGCGTCGTCCGCGCCACGGGGGGCGTGCGATCGGCCCGACGTTATCTAGAGTCACCAGAGCTGCCGGCGCCCTAGCACCCCGGGACCCCACCCCCGCGGGGAGGGGGTGGCGGCCAAGGGGAGGCTGACCAGGTTGGTATTGGTCTGATAAATACACACATCCCCCCTGCGAGGGGGATCAGCACCCGTTGGCATGTATTAGCCAGAGAATGGCCACAGTTCTCCACCTAGGAGACGAGCGAGCGACCACAGGAACCATCATTGATTTAATGAGCCATTCGCAGTTTCACTGTAATGGCCGTGCGTACTGACACACGCATGGCTTAATCTCTGAGACAAGCATATGCTACTGGCAGGATCAACCAGATAGTGGCGGAGGTGAGCGAGCGAGAGCGACAGCGCCGAGGCAGGAAGCCAGGCGGACGGCGGACGCCTCAGCCGCCCCCTGGGGGGTCAACGCCCATCGGCATGTATTCACTCGAGAATGGCCAAAGTTCTCCACGCAGGAGATGAGCGAGCGACCAGAGGAGCCATGACTGATTTAATGAGCCATTCGCAGTTTCACTGTACCGGCCATGCGTACTGACACACGCATGCCTTAATCTGTGCGACAAGCATATGCTACTGGCAGGATCAACCAGATAGTGGCGGAGGTGAGCGAGTGAGAGCAACAGCGCCGAGGCGGGAAGCCAGGCGGACGGAGGACGCCTCTCCCCGCCCACTGGAGGGGCAAGAGCCCGTCGGCATGTATTCGCTCGAGAATGGCCACAGTTCTCCACGTAGGAGACGAGCGAGCGACCACAAGAACCATCACTGATTTAATGAGCCATTCGCAGTTTCACTTTAACGGCCGTGCGTACCGACACACGCATGGCTTAATCTCTGAGACAAGCATGTGCTACTGGCAGGATCAACCAGGTAGAGGCGGAGGTGAGCGAGCGAGAGCGACATCGCCGAGGCGGGAAGCCAGGCAGACGGAGGACGCCTCTCCCCGCCCATTGCAGGGGCCAGCGCCCGTCGGCATGTATTCGCTCGAGAATGGCCAAAGTTCTCCACGTAGGAGACGAGCGTGCGACCAGAGGAGCCATGACTGATTTAATGAGCCATTCGCAGTTTCACTGTACCGGCCGTGCGTACCGACACACGCATGGCTTAATCTCTGAGACAAGCATGTGCTACTGGCAGGATCAACCAGGTAGAGGCGGAGGTGAGCGAGCGAGAGCGACATCGCCGAGGCGGGAAGCCAGGCAGACGGAGGACGCCTCTCCCCGCCCATTGCAGGGGCCAGCGCCCGTCGGCATGTATTCGCTCGAGAATGGCCAAAGTTCTCCACGTAGGAGACGAGCGAGCAACCACAGGAACCATCACTGATTTAATGAGCCATTCACAGTTTCACTGTAACGGCCGTGCGTACTGACACACGCATGGCTTAATCTCTGAGACAAGCATATGCTACTGGCAGGATCAACCAGATAGTGGCGGAGGTGAGCGAGCGAGAGCGACACCACTGAGGCGGGAAGCCAGGCAGACAGAGGACGCCTCTCCCCGCCCATTGGAGGGGCCAGCGCCTGTCGGCATGTATTCACTCGAGAATGGCCAAAGTTCTCCACGCAGGAGATGAGCGAGCGACCAGAGGAGCCATGACTGATTTAATGAGCCATTCGCAGTTTCACTGTACCGGCCGTGCGTACGGACACACGCATGGCTTAATCTGTGGGACAAGCATATGCTACTGGCAGGATCAACCAGATCTTGGCGGAGGTGAGCGAGCGAGAACAACAGCGCCGAGGCGGGAAGCCAGGCAGACGGAGGACGCCTCTCCCCGCCCACTGGAGGGGCAAGAGCCCGTCGGCATGTATTCGCTCGAGAATGGCCACAGTTCTCCACGTAGGAGACGAGCGAGCGACCACAAGAACCATCACTGATTTAATGAGCCATTCGCAGTTTCACTGTAACGGCCGTGCGTACCGACACACGCATGGCTTAATCTCTGAGACAAGCATGTGCTACTGGCAGGATCAACCAGGTAGCGGCGGAGGTGAGCGAGCGAGAGCGACATCGCCGAGGCGGGAAGCCAGGCAGACGGAGGACGCCTCTCCCCGCCCATTGCAGGGGCCAGCGCCCGTCGGCATGTATTCGCTCGAGAATGGCCAAAGTTCTCCACGTAGGAGACGAGCGTGCGACCAGAGGAGCCATGACTGATTTAATGAGCCATTCGCAGTTTCACTGTACCGGCCGTGCGTACCGACACACGCACGGCTTAATCTCTGAGACAAGCATGTGCTACTGGCAGGATCAACCAGGTAGAGGCGGAGGTGAGCGAGCGAGAGCGACATCGCCGAGGCGGGAAGCCAGGCGGATGGAGGACGCCTCTCCCCGCCCACTGGAGGGGCAAGAGCCCGTCGGCATGTATTCGCTCGAGAATGGCCACAGTTCTCCACGTAGGAGACGAGCGAGCGACCACAAGAACCATCACTGATTTAATGAGCCATTCGCAGTTTCACTGTAACGGCCGTGCGTACCGACACACGCATGGCTTAATCTCTGAGACAAGCATGTGCTACTGGCAGGATCAACCAGGTAGAGGCGGAGGTGAGCGAGCGAGAGCGACATCGCCGAGGCGGGAAGCCAGGCAGACGGAGGACGCCTCTCCCCGCCCATTGCAGGGGCCAGCGCCCGTCGGCATGTATTCGCTCGAGAATGGCCAAAGTTCTCCACGTAGGAGACGAGCGTGCGACCAGAGGAGCCATGACTGATTTAATGAGCCATTCGCAGTTTCACTGTACCGGCCGTGCGTACCGACACACGCATGGCTTAATCTCTGAGACAAGCATGTGCTACTGGCAGGATCAACCAGGTAGAAGCGGAGGTGAGCGAGCGAGAGCGACAGCGCCGAGGCGGGAAGCCAGGCGGACGGAGGACGCCTCTCCCCGCCCATTGGAGGGGCCAGCGCCCGTCGGCATGTATTCGCTCGAGAATGGCCAAAGTTCTCCACGTAGGAGACGAGCGAGCGACCACAGGAACCATCACTGATTTAATGAGCCATTCGCAGTTTCACTGTAACGGCCGTGCGTACTGACACACGCATGACTTAATCTCTGAGACAAGCATATGCTACTGGCAGAATCAACCAGGTGGAGGCGGAGGTGAGTGAGCGACAGCGACAACCAGCACCCGGCGGGGAAGAAGGGCGCGGGGGAGGAGGTGGCCTCCAAGGTGGGGGCGGTAGGGGCCTCAGTCATGGACGGGCCGCCAGGAAAACGACACGGGTATCCCACCGCCACACCAGCCCGCCAGGGCGGCCCCACGGCGCCCGCGACGCCGGCCGGCCCTACAGACCGCGCACACAGACACGCCACGGCAGCTCTCCTCCTCCCAAACGCGTAAGCCGGGCCCCTGCCCCCGGGGAACCACACGCGACACGCGCCGCGGTGGGGAGGGTGGTTCATCCACGTCTCCTCCGGACACACAACGGTCAAACCCCCACCCGGACCGGACCCGGGGGGGCTCGGCAGCCCAAGGGGGACGCCCCAACCTTCAGGCACGCACACCGGCTCCCAACCGTGCCCCGCGCGGCGCGACGCCGGCCACGACTCAGGAGCGGATCGCAGCAGAGGCGGGGAAACCGGGCACGCCCGGGGGCGGGCGGCCGCCCGCCCGCCCCCCTGCCCCCCTGCCCCACCCGTGCCACGGGAGAGCCGCACGCGCAGAAACCACACATGGGCGACCCCGCGCCAGAACACCAGCCCGGCCCGGCGGGACCCTCCCCCAACTCGGCGGGGGGAGGCGCGGGTCGCGGTAAGCAGGGTAAAAAAGCAGTGTGGGAAGGGGGAGGGCCCGCATTCTCCCCTTCCATGGACCACCACAGACTCGACTCCCCGGGCGCACCGCTACAGCGGGGGCATCCCGGCGGGGGGATTCCAGACGGGACCAGGAAAACGACAGCACCGGCTCGGCCTCGGGCACCTGAGGGACAACCCGGAGCGCTCCAGGGGCACCACACAGGGCCGGGCAAGGCGCGTGCGCGTTTCAGCGCAGCGGCTCCCCCCCCACCGCGGGGAGGGAACGCTCGCGAGACACAGCCACGGGGGCAAGGTGGAGAGGGTCCACCGCGTCAAGGCGACCACGAGGCCCGCCAGCGCCACGAGGCGAGAAGGCAGGATCCCCGAAGGTCGGGCCGGGTTCCGCACCCCTTCCCTTCCACACACCGCCACGGGACGGGGAGGAGAGGAGAGGAGCCCGCACGCGGAGCGAGAAGAGCGATCCCATTCGCCACGAATGTCCGTCCCTCGTCCGGCGCGGCTTAGGGCCGGCCCGGGAGAGCGCGACGTCACCACATCGATCTGGCAAGGCAAGAAAGAGAAAGGACCGCCGCGCCCGGGAGGGCAGCGGGCGGAGAGCACGGCCGCTCGGGCGTCAGTCGTTGGACTCTTCCCCCGCGCCGGGAACGAGAGCCGGGCTCAGAATCGCAGCCGAGGAGCCCCAGTAGACCCGCTGACGGCCAGCGTGTCGACACTAATCTCGTGGCACAATCTGCCGCCTCGGGGCAGAACAATAACGGCTCCCGGTAGCGGGGACCCAGCCACGGGTAGCGGGACGCCCCGGAACGGAAGCGCGGCCACAGGCCACCGGGTATCGCCCCATCACCCCCAGAGAAGGGGGCGGGGGGGTCAGAAAACGATGCCAGGGCCATCTGGTCAACCCCTCCCCCACCTACCCGCAGGGACCGAGTCCCGTGTGACGGGACCGCGGACACGCGTGAGCGTGAGGAGAGGGCCGCCCGCGCCGCTACAAACGCGCTTCCAAATCGGGACTTGGAAAATCATACCACCGGGATGCCTGCTGGGACCGGGACCGCCGACCCACGCCCACACGCAGGACACGGCTCGCCGCGCTCCCCGACTCGGTAGCGGGAACTCGGGAGAAAACTTCCGGGTGGGCAGAAACCGAGTCCGATGCCCGAGACCCACGCGTGCACGCGTCCCGGCCAACCACGGCCTCCGCGGGCCTCGGCCCACGGCCCTTGCCGGTCACCGCCCTCCCGAGCGGGAACTCGGAAACCTCGGCGGGGAAGTCGCGCCCGCTGACCGGGACCCACACGGGAATGCGCCCGGGGGCACGGAAGACCACGGCCACGGCCCCCCTCACGTTTCCGGATCGGATCGGGACTTAGAAGAAAAACGCCTCTGAGCCGCCGCTGGCCCGCGGGCCGGCCCCAGGAGCGAATGCGGCCGGGCCCACGGGGCCCCGGCAGGCCGCCCCACGCCACGCCACCCGAGTCGGTTGCCACCTCCGGAGCGGTCGGCGCGCCACCAACCTCTCCCGTTCCCCCGCGGCGGCTGGCCGGCAACGGTCCGGTCGCTCGGCGCCCCTCCTCCACCCCCGGAGGGCGGGGAGGGGGGGGCGAGGAGCCGGGCAGCGCCGGCGAGTGCTGGTCGACCCGTGCCGGCGGCCTCACACGGCGCCGCCTGCTACGCCCTCAATAGTCCTGCAGGTCCAATCTCCGGCCCGTGGGCCGCGCGGCAACGCCCAGCCGCCAACGGCATGATTTCGCCGGAGGCGCCGGCCCTCCCGAAGTGAACCGCGGATACCGCGGCCGCATTTTCCTCCACCGTGGCTCCGGAGGGAAGAAACGTTATCAAAGCGGCCGCCAGCTGGAGTCCGACAACCTCCCGCCACGGCAGCGGGACGGATCCCGATGGCGGGCCGGCCACGGTGCCCCGCCGCCCGCCCACAGGACCGATCTCACCCCGGCACCCCACGTCCTCCTCGGAGCTCCCGGCCGGCACGATGCCACCGCGGCAGCAGAAGGGGGACTTGGAAGGGAAATCTCAGCCTCTTGGCAGGCGGCGGCGGCCGCCGCGGGCTCCCCGGAGGGCCTAGAACAATCGGGACGGCCGGCCCGGGGACCTACCGTCAAACAGGACAACCATTCGCGGGACGACGACAGACGGATCTCACTTATCCTTTTCCTCCTCTTCTTCTTTTCTAGTTTTCCTCTGTTTTCTTTCTTTTTTTTTTTCTTTTAAACGTGGCTGGTTATGTCGTTACAGCAGTCAAAATTGTTTTTCCCTTCCCTTCCCTCCGCCCGGTACCCCTCTTCGCTTCAACGATCCCACCCCCGCCCCACTCCGCTCATGTCCACGGGTCTTGCCTGTCAGTTCTTTGGCTTCCCCCTTTCCTAGGTGACCCTTCACTTCCCCCTGTCTGTTTTGTACCAACCAGTTCAGCCTCTTCCTGCCTGCTCCCTTTTCGCCTTCTTCCCCCTTCCTCCCCCCAGTCGGCAACCCTTTCAGTGATTCCCCACACCTATGATTCTATCCCTGTTCTGGTTTGCCCACTTGGACTTTCTTTCTATCCTTGAGATTCACTTCTCGGTAGCTGGGAGTTTGTGGTCATTTTAACCTTCATAGTTTTCTTCTGCTCCCGCCGCTACTTCTTCTTCAAAATGTACTTTTAACGGGGATGAGAAAGAGGCATCAGCCATCCTCACAGACCTCTCCCCGGGGAATGGAAGAGACAGGACCGCAACAAACGAGTGTAACTCGCAACTTTTGTTGTGATGCGATTCCCAAGAATGTCCACAGAAAGGCACCACCGAGACGCTGTCAGACGTGTTAGCGCTTAATGGGGCTGCTCGGGAAGCACTGAAGAGTATGTGTCTCAGCTGTGTTCTCAACTGAGGCAGCGGTAGCCGAGTGGAAGAACTGCTTTTGCAGGAACCCTGAAGACCTGGGTTCGGGTCTTGGTGAGAGCACAAACACCCACGGTAGCCCGTTTTTTGCCTTTTTGGAACACAGCAGAGACGGCCATTTTGTGGCTGTCACCTATCACTTTTCCCAGCCTTCCCACCTCTCCATAAGTCCAGGAAGAGAAGACATCACGACCGAGAGTGAAGCGACGTGCAGATCGGTCCTACTGAAACCAGAGCCAACCAGTGAATGGTAACGGAAGGCAGAGTCACACACTCCCAAAACGCCATGACGGCCGAGAGGAGGAGGATTTAATATCTCTTGAGAATGACGGTGAGGACGAGGTAGTCAAACCGAAAGGAAAACAGAACAGTCCGAACAGTAAGCTGTCAAAGGGTCAGACTACTGAAGGGGGAGCTGCAGCACCTAAAGAAGTGTCGGTAAAATCAAAAAAGAAGTTATATCCAGACCTATCAGAATATACTGCAAATCATTCTGACGAGCGAGAGGATTGATTGGGATCGCTTGGCAGAAGAGGCAGCCGAATGCCATAACCCTGAAAGGCCGCCTCTCAAAACAAGGCCACCGCCCTATATCTCACCCTCCGCTCACCCTTCTGCACACCCTGTTACTGATCCTCGAGAAGAACTGAGGAATAAAATTGAATATTTAAAAGAACAAATACAATTAGAAAAGGAGCATCAGGAATTAATAAGACAATTAGAGGGGCTAAAAATAGGAAAGCAAAGAAAAGAACTTGAACCCTCTGTAGAGGGCCCCCAAAGCCAGAGGCCCCCAGTCAGAGGAGCTGCCCCCAAACTTCCCCTTCAGTCACGACTAATACCAGGCTTGGAGGAAATAGAGGCATTTCCAGTGTCGGAAACAGTAGACGCCCAGGGACAGGCCTGGCGACACCACACTGGATTTGATTTCAAAGTCGTAAAGGAATTAAAAACTGCAGTAGCTCAATACGGAGCCACGGTTCCTTACACTATGGCCATTTTAGAATCGGTCACAGATCAGTGGCTCACGCCACGTGATTGGCAAACATTGGCTCGAGCGACTCTAGCTGGAGGGGACTATCTCCTATGGAAATCAGAATATGTAGAAATCTGTAAGAATACTGCTAGACGCAATATGCAGGCAAATAATGGGTGGAATTTTGATATGTTAATTAGAGAAGGCAACTATGGAATTAGTGACAATCAAAGAAGCTCCCCACTAAGGGTGATATGAGCTCCTCTCTCACCAACATTAAACAAGGACCAGATGAGCCTTTTGCAGATTTTGTCCATAGACTCGTTACTGCAGCTGGTAGGATTTTTGGTAGCACCGACGCTGGCACAGACTTTATTAAACAATTAGCTTTCGAAAATGCGAATGCTGCCTGCCGGGCAGCTATTAGGCCATACAAAAAGAAAACTGATTTAAGCGGATATATACGCTTGTGCTCTGACATCGGAGTGGCCTACCAACAAGGCCTCGCCATAGCTGCAGCGATGCAGGGTTTTACTGTGAAGCAGTTTCTAGCTCAACAAGGGAAGAAAAATTGCTTTAGTTGTGGACAAACTGGTCATTTTGCAAGAAATTGCAAAGGGAAAAAGGAATCTAATAATAAAACTCCAGCTCCGGGGTTATGTCCTAGATGCAAAAGGGGAAATCATTGGGCAAATGAATGCAAATCTAAAATGGATGCCCAGGGCAACAGTTTGCCACCTATACAGGGAAACGGGAAAAGGGGGCCAGCCCCAGGCCCCCAAACCCAAACAAATCTATGGGGCAGTAAGCTTTGTTCCATCAACCAGCAATCCGTTTCAAGCCTCCTCAGAGCCACAGCAGGAAGCGCAGGATTGGACCTCAGTTCCTCCACCCATACGGTATTAACCCCGGAAATGGGGGTCCAGGCTCTCCCCACGGGAATATTTGGCCCTCTTCCCGATAATACCTTTGTTTTAATAATAGGCCGCAGTAGTTCGACCATAAACGGTCTGCAGGTCCTCCCAGGAGTCATAGATAATGATTTTGCCGGAGAAATCAAGGTCATGGTTTCCTCCCCTGAACATATTAACACCGTTGCTTCAGGCCAAAGATTTGCACGATTACTGCTCCTGCCTTTACTCTCTACTGCCAATACTGCTGTCTCGCAGTACAAAGGTGATCGTGGATTTGGGTCCTATGACGTTTTTTGGACTAAAATTATTTCACCACAAAAGCCCACTATGCTACTATGGCTAGACGGCAAGGAGTTCTCTGGCCTAATAGACACTGGAGCAGATGTTACAATTATAAAAAGAGAAGATTGGCCTGAAGCCTGGCCCTTAGACACAACCATGACTCGTTTAAAGGGAATAGGACAAAGTCAGAACCCTGAGAGAAGCTCTAAATTATTAACTTGGAAAGATCAGGAGGGAAATCAAGGTACCATCCAACCATATGTTATAGCCGGTCTACCTATAAATCTTTGGGAAAGGGACCTCCTATCTCAAATGGGGCTAATAATAGGAAGTCCCAACACCACGGTCACCGCCCAAATGTTAAGAGCAGGATACATACCAGGTCAGGGACTAGGAAAGGATAGCACAGGTATAACGGCACCTATAAACACTCCTCCAAAAAATGACAGAGCAGGTTTAGGCCATTTTTCTTAGGGGCCATTGACACTTCTGTGGCCCATGCTGAAAAAATTACTTGGCTCTCCGATGAGCCGGTATGAGTCGATCAATGGCCTCTTACTAGTAAAAAATTGCTAGCCGCACAACAGTTGGTACAGGAGCAACTCGAGGCTGGCCGTATTGTCCCCAGTAACTCTCCATGAAACACCCTTATTTTTGTTATCAAAAAGAAATCAGGCAAGCGGCGATTACTACAAAATCTAAGAGTAGTGAATAGGACTATGGTGCTCATGGGAGCCCTACAGCCAGGGCTCCCTTCACCCGTCGCCATACCATTAGGCTATTTCAAAATAATCATAGATTTAAAGGACTGTTTTTTCACCATTCCCTTGCATCCGGAAGATCAAAAGCGCTTTGCGTTCAGCCTGCCAGAAACAAATTTTAGGGCGCCCGTGAAAAGATTTCAGTGGCGTGTCCTGCCCCAACGGATGGCAAATAGTCCTACTTTGTGTCAATCTTTTGTAGCCACAGCTCTACAATCTATAAGAGACCGCTGGCCTGACATGTATATAATACATTATATGGATGATATATTAATTGCAGGCAAGGCAGGAACTGAAGTTTTAAAATGCTATGATGAAATGCGCATTGCTCTGCAAAACAATGGTTTAGAAATAGCTCCTGACAAGGTACAACTCACTGACCCGTACAATTATCTACGTTTCCAATTAAGGGGGTCCCAAGTTTCTTCTCAAAAATTAGAATTAAGATTAGACAAACTTAAGACATTGAATGACTTCCAAAAACTTCTAGGTGACATCAAATGTAAATGCCCTATTTGAAAATCAGTAAAGGGGAACTTAAGCCACTATGTGATATCCTTCACGGGGACGCTAATCCCACATCCCCCCGTGAACTCTCCCCTGAAGGCAGACAGGCTATACACAAGGTTGAACATGCTATTCATTCCCAGGATACTACTTTTATAAATTATGACAAACCTCTAAAATTTATCATATGTAAAACAACACTCTCCCCTACAGCTGTATTTTGGCAAACAACACCTCTTATGTGGATCCATCTACCGCCCACGCCAAAAAAGGTCATTGAACCATATTATCGATCTGTAGCTGAGCTCATTATAAAAGGCCGTGATCAGGGTAAATGCTATTTTGGCAAGGAGCCAGACATAATAATCCAACCCTATAACCTTGATCAAATTAATTGGCTCATGCAATCTACTGATTCTTGGCCCATTTCCCTGGCTTCCTTTAAGGGGACGTTAGATAATCACTATCCTCCAGACAAGCTCCTTAATTTCGCTAACAGGCATGAGTTTCTTTTTCCCCTATGCACGGCATCACAGCCAATAGCAACTGCCTTGTTAGTATTCAATGATGGGTTGTCCACTGGCAAAGCAGCTTATACATATCTAAATAAAGAGGTATCATTTATGACCAAAAGCACCTCTGCTCAAATAACAGAGCTGCAAGCAGTACTGGCGTTTTTTTCTGCTTTCCCCGACCAACCGCTTAACATATATACTGATAGTGCTTACATTGCACACTCTGTACCCTTACTAGAGACGGCTGGCCAAATAAGAAGCACCTCCAATGCTGGAGAACTGTTTAGACAATTACAAAGATTAATCATTCAAAGGTTACATTCATTTTACATTGGACACTTACGTGCTCATTCCGGATTAACGGGTCCCCTAGCTGAAGGAAACCAAAAAGCTGATCTTGCCACCCAAACTCCCCAGGTCTCTCAATTATTTGTGGCCAATAACAACATTCAGGACAAACTCGCTGCTGCACAAAATAGCCATCAACTACATCACCTTAATGCAAAAACATTACGTCTTATGCATCACATCACAAAAGAACAAGCTAGGCAAATAGTAAAGAATTGCCCATCATGTGCTATCCATTTACCAACCCCTCACCTAGGAGCAAATCCTAGAGGGCTAATTCCTAACGCTCTATGGCAAATGGATGTTACCCATTTTTCTGACTTTGGCAACCTTAAATACATACATGTCACTATAGATACCTATAGTGGATTCATTTTTGCTTCCCTTCAAACGGGCGAAGCCACCAAACATGTCATTAGCCATATGCTGGCCACCTTTGCAGTATTAGGATGTCCCCAAGAACTAAAAACAGATAATGGGCCAGGATACATTAGCTCTAATTTCTCTCAGTTTTGCAAACGTCTCAACATCCAACATATTACAGGTATCCCTTATAATCCACAAGGGCAAGGAATAGTAGAAAGGGCAAATCAAACTCTTAAAATTACTTTAAATAAAATAAAAAAGGGGGAATAGTATCCCACGAGGGGGTCACCAAGAAACATCCTCTCCCATGCCCTCTTTATACTCAAGTTTTTAAATTTAGATGCTAGTGGCCGGTCTGCAGCCACTCGCTTTTGGCAAACCGAAACTGAAAAGCAATTCGCTTCGGTCTTGTGGAAAGATCCACTAACTAATTCCTGGCATGGCCTGGACCCAGTACTTATCTGGGGCCGAGGATCAGTGTGCATCTACTCTAAAGACATGAAGTCTGCCAGATGGTTACCGGAACGTCTGGTTAAACAAATAAATAACAAGCCTGACACAATAAATAACTGCATAACTAAACCCAGGGACAAGGATTTACCCTGAGGAAAATTTCCCTATTTTCTATTTCAGGACATGTTCAAGAAGAACGTAATCCTGCTGCTCGGGGTACTACTGCATTTTTGCCCGGACATAGAAGGTGGCCTTGGGGCGCTGCAACATGGAGAACCCTACCTTACATTATTCGGGCCCCCCTGCAGCTGTTGGGGAGCTATTGCCACCAATTACGCCACACCCAGTCACTATACCAAAATTGTAGATTGTGGCACAAAAAAGTCCTATCTCATATATGACATGACCTTTGCAGGGGTCTCTGAACAGAGGTGGTATTGTGTAACTAAGCCTCCTATCATACCCGCTACCAATGGCAAACCAGGAGCATGTCCCAAGGAATGCACCACCATCTATAATCGGATGCATTCTACCTGTTATGAGTCAGTACAGGAATGTACCTCCTCTAATGTCATTTATTTTACTGCCATACTACAGAAAGTGCAAAATGCTATTCACCAAGGAGATTGGGGGTCCAACCCTTCACCACTTGGATCTACTAAGTATCTGCAGGCCTCTTGCCAAGGCACTGTTGGAAAGCCAGTATGCTGGCATAAGAAGGCCCCTGTACATGTTTCTGATGGTGGTGGTCCTCAAGATAGAATAAGAGAAATTAAAGTGCAAAAACAAATAGAGCATCTCATAACAAGCCTGTATCCAAAAATCAATTACCACCCTCTGGCGTTACCTAAACCACGGGGAATAGATCTAGATACCCAGACCACTGACATCTTGACGGCCACCCACCGAGCCCTTATCATCTCCAACCCCCAACTAGCTGCAGACTGCTGGCTATGCGTGACTTTAGGCACGCCTATGCCCTTAGCCATTCCTGCTAATATCACCTCCTTTAATGAGTCTCATCAAAATTGTAGCCCCAGCTTGCCCTTAGAGTACAGCCCATGTATTTTCCTGCTTCCCTCTGCCTCCAAGGTAAGTCTCAGAATAATAGCTTTGACATTCATGTTGGATTTGTTGAATTTGCTAACTGTAGTAGCACAGTGAACCATAGCAACTCCCTCTGCCCAGGCAAAGGGCAGGTGTTTGTTTGTGGGGGAAACTTGGCATTTTCATCCTTGCCCAAAAATTGGACAGGAATATGCGTCCTAGCTACCTTATTGCCAAACATAGATATAGTTTCCGGAGATGACCCTGTTCCCATTCCCAGTTTTGACTACATTGCAGGACGCCACAAAAGAGCCGTATCTTTCATCCCCCTATTAGTAGGGTTAGGCATTTCAGGGGCATTGGCCACAGGGACAACGGGGTTAGGAATTGCAGTTCACTCCTACACAAAGCTCTCTAATCAGCTAATTGACGATGTTCAAGCTTTGTCCAGCACCATTAATGACATCCAAGATCAGTTAGACTCCCTAGCTGAAGTAGTTCTCCAAAATAGGCAAGGACTGGACCTACTTACA
Source organism: Furipterus horrens (assembly GCF_987537825.1). NCBI lineage: Eukaryota > Metazoa > Chordata > Mammalia > Chiroptera > Furipteridae > Furipterus > Furipterus horrens. Next base: position 22,846 of record NW_028327219.1, read on the forward strand.
GCAGAACAGGGAGGAATAGGCTTGGCTTTGCAGGAACGTTGCTGCTTCTATGCCAACAAATCAAGCATCGTCCGAGACAAAATAAAGAACTGCAGTAAGAACTAGTGAAAAGAAGAAGAGAACTCTTCGAAAATACCCTGTGGAGTGGACTTAATGGGGCCCTTCCCTATCTCCTCCCACTTTTAGGACCTCTCTTAGGGCTACTCCTGCTGCTATCCTTAGGACCTTTCATTTTCAATAAGATGATGGCCTTTATCAAGCAACAAATAGATGCCATAAAAATGCAGCCAATACAGGTCCATTATCATAAATTAGAACAGGCTGAGACTGCAACTTCCCATGATGCTCATACACGTAACTAATGCCTCGGTGAGCTGGACTGGACAGTCATTGACGGGCAACTGGAGACCACACGCCTTGCCAGCCGCCGCCTAAGACAGGTATCTGGCCTAAAAGAAGCTGCCTTAGATAACCAATGACGGGTAAGGTAAGGCTGGCTCCGTGTGGCGATCTCCCGACCTAAGACAGGCGCAGTCCCCGCGAGGCTCTCAGCTTACATAAAATAAAAAAGGGGGACCTGTGGGGAACTAAAAAGTTCCTCAGCTGAAGTCTTACTAACTGGCATCCTAAAGTTCTGCTTGGCATGGCCTCACCATCCCATAATAGTTGTTTACTCCTTACTAGGGCAACGACCCTCTTTCTGTTCCTGGGACTGTTGTCCTGCGGTTTAACTCATATCTACCAGATACCGCCCAAGCTGCAGCCGCGTTCCCACCGGATGACAAATTCCTCTTCTCCTGAACCATAATACTGTTTTGACTAAGAATAAAGGAGACTTGATCAGAGCACTGTCTTATGTCCTCTCCTTGTCTCTCTTGTCCCTTCTTTATCCTCACTCCCCCTCTAGGGTTCTCGTTGCTCGACCTGTGGGACGGGTCAAGTGGCGCCCAACGTGGGGCCTGAGAACGGGGGACTCAGTGAAGGACGCCGTTCGAGGAGCCGGCCAAGTAGAAAAGAGGAAAAGGCTACGTGGGAACCTGCCGCGTTGACCTCACCTCGGTAAGTGAACGGCGATCATGGGTCAAGAAATGAGCCGACATGAGCTCTTTGTTGAACAGCTAGGACAGGCTCTCAAGGCACGAGGAGTTAAGGTTAAAGTAAAACAATTGTTGAAATATTTTGATTACATCAAAGACTTATGTCCCTGGTTCCCCGCCGAGGGGAACATTGATCCACCATGGTGGAAAAGAGTAGGAGATACCTTAAAAGACTTTTATGATACGTTTCGTCCAGAGAAGGTTCCTGTAACTGCCTTCTCTTATTGGAATCTAATAGATGAACTCCTATCTCAAAGGCATAGTGATCCTTTAGTAACTAATGTAGTAGAAAAAGGTCAAAATATCTTAAAGGCAGATCATAAGGAGGAGAGTAGAAAAAATAAGGGAAATGACAGCAGAGAGGAGGATAATTTAATATCTCTTGAAAATGACGGTGAGGACGAAGTAGTTAAACCGAAAGAAAAACAGGACGGTCCCAATTGTAAGCCGTCAGAGTTTCAGATTACAGAAGGAGGAGCTGCGGCACATAAACAAGTGTCAGTAAAATCAAAAAAGAAGTCATATCCAGACCTATCAGAATATACTGCAAATCATTCTGACGACGGACAGGTTAATTGGGATCGCTTGGCAGAAGAGGCAGCCAAATACCATAACCCTGAACGGCCGCCTCTGAAAACAAGGCCACTGCCCTATACCTCACCCTCCGCTCCCCCCTCTGCGTACCCTGTCCTTGATCCTCGAAAAGAACTGAGGAACAAAAATGAACATTTAAAATAACAAATAAAATTAGAGAAGGAACATCAGGAATTAATAAGACAATTAGAGGGGCTAAAAATAGGAAAGCAGAAAAAAGAAATTGAGCCTTCTCTGGAGGGCCCTCCGAGCCAGAGGCCCCCAGTCAGAGGAGCAGCCCCCAAAATACCCCAAAATACCCCAATACTAGGCTTAGAAGAAATGGAAGCATTTCCGGTATCAGAAACAGTAGACGCCCAGGGACAGGCCTGGCGACACCACACTGGATTTGATTTCAAAGTCATAAAAGAATTGAAAACAGCAGTAGCTCAATACAGAGCCACGGCTCCTTACACTATGGCCATCTTAGATTCGGTCACAGATCAGCGGCTCACTCCAAGTGATTGGCAAACTTTGGCTCGAGCGACCCTAGCTGGAGGAGACTATCTCCTCTGGAAATCAGAATATGTAGAAATCTGTAAGGATACTGCTAGGCGCAATATACAGGCAAATAATGGGTGGAATTTTGATATGTTAATTGGAGAAGGTAACTATGCAATTAGTGACAATCAAATGCAATATGATCCAGGACTTTTTGCTCAAATTCAAGCAGCAGGTAAAAGAGCATGGAGGAAGCTCCCCGCTAAGGGTGATATGAGCTCCTCTCTCACCAACATTAAACAAGGACCAGATGAGCCTTTTGCACATTTTGTCCATAGGCTCGTTACTGCAGCTGGTAGGATTTTTGGTAGCACCGATGCTGGCACAGACATTGTTAAACAATTAGCTTTCGAAAATGCGAATGCTGCCTGCCGGGCAGCTATTAGGCCATACAAAAAGAAAACTGATTTAAGCGGATATATACGCTTGTGCTCTGACATCGGAGTGACCTACCAACAAGGCCTCGCCGTGGCTGCAGCGATGCAGGGTTTTACTGTAAAACAATTTCTAGCTCAACAAGGGAAGAACAAATGTTTTAATTGTGGAGAAACTGGTCATTTTGCAAGAAATTCCAAAGGGAAAAAAGAATCAAATAGTAAAGCTCCAGCTTCGGGGTTATGTCCTAGATGCAAAAGGGGAAATCATTGGGCAAAGGGATGTAAATCTAAAACGGATGCCCAAGGCAACAGCCTGCCACCTATGCAGGGAAACGGGAAGAGGGGCCAGGCCCAGGCCCGCAAACCCAAACAAATCTATGGGGCACTAAGCTTTGTTCCACCAACCAGCAATCCGTTTCGGGCCTCCTCAGAGCCACAGCAGGAAGCGCAGGATTGGACCTCAGTTCCTCCACCCATACGGTATTAACCCCAGAAATGGGAGTTCAGGCTCTTCCCACGGGAATATTCGTCCCTCTTCCCGAAAATACCTTTGGTTTAATAATAGGCCGCAGTAGTTCCACCATGAATGGTCTGCAGGTCCTCCCAGGAGTCATAGATAATGATTTTGCCGGAGAAATCAAGGTCATGGTTTCCTCCCCTAAACATATTAACACCGTTGCTTCAGGCCAAAGATTTGCACGATTACTGCTCCTGCCTTTACTCTCTACTGCTAATACTGCCGTCTCGCAGTACAGAGGCGATCGAGGATTTGGATCCTCTGACGTTTTCTGGGCTAAAATTATTTCAGCACAAAAACCCTCTATGCTACTATGGCTAGACGCCAATGAGTTCTCTGGCCTAATAGACACTGGTACAGATGTTACAATTATAGAAAGAGAAGATTGGCCTGAAGCCTGGCCCTTAGATACCACCACAATGCATTTAAGGGGAATAGGACAAAGTCAGAACCCTGAGAGAAGCTCTAAATTGTTAACTTGTAAAGATCAGGAGGGAAACCAAGGTACCATTCAACCATATGTTATAGCCGGTCTACCTATAAATCTTTGGGGAAGGGACCTCCTATCTCAAATGGAGCTAATAATGGGGAGTCCCAACAACACTATCACTGCCCAAATGTTAAAAGCAGGATACTACCAGGTCGGGGACTAGGAAAGAATAACGGTACCTATAAACACTCCTCCAAAAGATGACAGAGCACGTTTAGGCCATTTTTCTTAGGGGCCATTGACACTCCTGTGGTCCATGCTGAGAAAATTACTTGGCTCTCTGATGAACCGGTATGGGTCGATCAATGGCCTCTTACTAGTGAAAAATTGCTAGCCGCACAACAGTTGGTACAGGAGCAACTCGAGGCTGGCCGTATTGTCCCCAGTAACTCACCATGGAACACCCCTATTTTTGTTATCAAAAAGAAGTCAGGCAAATGGCGGTTACTACAAGATCTGAAAGCAATGAATCGGACTATGGTACTCATGGGAGCCCTACAGCCAGGGCTCCCTTCACCCGTCGCCATACCATTAGGCTATTTCAAAATAGTCATAGATTTAAAAGACTGTTTTTTCACCATTCCCTTACATCCGGAAGATCAAAAGCGCTTTGCGTTCAGCCTGCCAGAAACAAATTTTAGGGCGCCCTTGAAAAGATTTCAGTGGCATGTCCTGCCCCAAGGGATGGCAAGTAGTCCTAATTTGTGTCAATCTTTTGTAGCCACAGCTCTACAATCTATAAGAGACCGCTGGCCTGACATGTATATAATACATTATATGGATGATATATTAATTGCAGCAAGGCAGGAATAGAAGTTTTAAAATGCTATGATGAAATGCGCGTTCCTTTACAGAACAACGGCTTAGAAATAGCTCCTGACAAGGTACAACTTACGGACCCGTATAATTATCTAGGCTTTCAACTGAGAGGGTCCCAAGTATCTTCACAAAAACTAGAATTAAGATTAGATAAACTTAAGACACTGAATGACTTCCAAAAACTTCTAGGAGACATTAATTGGTTGATGCCGTATTTGAAAATTAGCAAAGGGGAACTTAAGCCACTATATGATATCCTTCACGGGGACGCTAACCCTACATCATACACAAGGTTGAGCATGCCATTCATTCCCAGACTACTACTTTTATAAATTATGACAAACCTCTAAAATTTATCATATGTAGAACAATACTCTCCCCTACTGCCGTATTTTGGCAAACAGCACCTCTTATGTGGATCCATCTACCGGCCACGCCAAAAAAGGTCATTGAACCATATTATCGATCTGTAGCTGAGCTCATTATAAAAGGCCGTGATCAGGGTAAATGCTATTTTGGCAAGGAGCCAGACATAATCATCCAACCCTATACCCTTGATCAAATTAATTGGCTCATACAAACTACCGATTTTTGGCCCATTTCCCTAGCTTCCTTTAAGGGGACGTTAGATAATCACTATCCTCCAGAGAAACTCATTGAGTTCGCTAACAGGCATGAGTTTGTTTTTCCCCTATGCACGGCATCACAGCCGATAGCAAATGCCTTGTTAGTATTCACTGATGGGTCGTCCACTGGCAAAGCAGCTTATACATATCTAGATAAAAAGTTATCATTTATGACCAAAAGCACCTCTGCTCAAATAACAGAGCTGCAAGCAGTGCTGGCGGTTTTTTCTGCTTTCCCCGACCGTCCACTTAACATATATACTGATAGTGCTTACATTGCACACTCTGTACCCTTACTAGAGACGGCTGGCCAAATAAAGAGCACCTCCAATGCTGGAGAACTGTTTAGACAATTACAAAAATTAATCATTCAAAGGTTACATTCGTTTTACATTGGACACTTACGTGCTCATTCCGGATTACCGGGTCCTCTAGCTGAAGGAAACCAAAAAGCAGATTTAGCCACCCGAACTCCCGAGGTCTCTCAATTATTTGTAGTCAATAACAGCATTCAGGACAAATTCGCTGCTGCAGAAAATAGCCATCAACTACATCACCTTAATGCAAAAACATTACGCCTTATGCATCACATCACAAAAGAACAGGCTAGGCAAATAGTAAAGAATTGCCCATCATGTACTATCTATTTACCAACCCCTCATCTAGGAGTAAATCCTAGAGGGCTAATTCCTAACGCCCTATGACAAATGGATGTTACCCATTTTTCTGACTTTGGCAATCTTAAGTACATACATGTCACTATAGATACCTTCAGTGGATTCATCTTTGCCTCCCTTCAAACGGACGAAGCCACCAAACATGTCATTAGCCATATGCTGGCCACATTTACAGTATTAGGATGTCCTCAACAAATAAAAACAAATAATAGGCCGGGATACACTAGCTCTAATTTCTCTCAGTTTTGCAAACATCTCAACATCCAACACATTACAGGTATCCCTTATAATCCACAAGGGCAAGGAATAGTAGAAAGGGCAAATCAGACTCTTAAAATTACTTTAAATAAAATTAAAAAAGGGGAATGGTATCCCACGAGGGGGTCAACAAGAAACATCCTCTCCCATGCCCTCTTTATACTCAATTTTTTAAATTTAGATGCCAGTGGCCAGTCTGCAGCCACTCGCTTTTGGCAAACTGAAACTGAAAAGCAATTCGCTTCGGTTTTGTGGAAAGATCCACTAACTAATTCCTGGCACTGCCCAGACCCAGTACTTATCTGGGCCCGGGGATCACTGTGCATTTACTCTAAAGAAATGAAGTCCGCCAGATGGCAACCAGAACGTCTGGTTAAACAAATAAATAGCAAGTCTGACACAATAAATAACCACAGCTAAACCCAGGGATAAGGATTTACCCTGAGGAAAATTTCCTTATTTTCTATTTCAGGACATGTTCAAGAAGAACGTAATCCTGCTGCTCGGGGTACTACAGCATTTTTGCCCGGACATAGAAGGTGGCCTTGGGGAGCCGCAACATAAAGATCCCTACCTTGCATTATTCGGGCCCCCCTGCAGCTGCGGGGGAGGTACTGCCTCCAATTACGCCACACCCAGTCACTATACCAAAATTGTAGATTGTGGCACCAAAAAGGCCTATCTCATATAGGACGTGACCTTTGCAGGGGCCTCTGAACAGAGGTGGTATTGTGTAAATAAGCCTCCTGTCATACCCGCTACCAATGGCAAACCAGGAGCATGTCCCAAGGAATGCACCACTATCTATAATCGGATGCATTCTACCTGTTATGAGTCAGTACAGGAATGTACCTCCTCTAATGTCATTTATTTTACTGCCATACTACAGAAAGTGCAAAATGCTATTAACCGAGGAGATTGGGGGTCCAACCCTTCACCAATTGGGTCTACTAAGTATCTGCAGGCCTCTTGCCAAGGCACTGTTGGAAAGCCAGTATGCTGGCTTAAGAAGGCCCCTGTACATGTTTCTGATGGTGGTGGTCCTCAAGATAGAATAAGAGAAATTAAAGTGCAAAAACAAATAGAACACCTCATAACAAACCTGTATCCAAAAATCAATTACCACCCTCTGGCGTTACCTAAACGGCGGGGTATAGATCTAGATACCCAGACCACTGACATCTTGATGGCCACCCAACCAAGCCCTTAACATCTCCAACCCCCAACTAGCTGCAGACTGCTGGCTATGCATGACTTTAGGCACGCCTATGCCCTTAGCCATTCCTGCTAATATCGCCTCCTTTAATGAGTCTCATCAGAGAAGGAAAACTCTGACTCCAAAAAACCTCCGCTGCCTTGCGGCATACCTCTTCAGGGGAAAGGCTAAGGGAGTAAACCCCGACAGAAAATCCGGAGCCGGAGTCCCTAAGGCGGTTTGACGTTGTAGTCAACACCGGCAACTCCTGCGGCGCACCTGAAGCCAAGCTGTATTGACTCCGTCTTTCCCTTGGACCCTTCAGCTGCGAAGAGAGGGGGGGTCTGCTGCATGGGCAACAGCAGACCCTCCATATCACCCTGCCCAGGCTCTGTAGCTTCAGCATCGCTGGAGAGGACACTCCAGCATCATCGCAAGATGTCGATTCAACACGGGAGGAGACAGATACCGTGTCACTCCCGAGTCGGACTGCACAGCCATTCTCGGCGGTGCAGATAGACTCTTAAGAAGCTACACCATCGTCTCTCAAGACGGACGGCTGCCGACGACGAATGAGTCTCATCAAAATTGTAGCCCCACCTTGCCCTTTAGAGTACAGCCCATGTATTTTCCTGCTTCCCTCTGCCTCCAAGGTAAGTCTCAAAATAATAGCTTTGATATTCATGTTGGATTTGTTGAATTTGCTAACTGTAGTAGCATAGTGAACCATAGCAGCTCCCTCTGCCCAGGCAAAGGGCAGGTATTTGTTTGTGGGGGAAACTTGGCATTTTCATCCTTGCCCAACAATTGGACAGTGTGGGGAACTAAAAAGTTCCTCGGCTAAAGTCTTGCTGACCGGCATCCTAAAGTTCTGCTTGGCATGGCCTCATTATCCCATAATAGTTGTCTGCTCCTAATTAAGGGCAACTTCCCTCTTTCTCTTCCTGGGAGTTGCTGTCCTTCATTTTAACTCTTATCCGTTAGATAACGCCCCAGCTGCGGCTACCCTCCTCCCTAATGAAAACTTCCTCTTCTCCTGAGCTACAAAAATGCTGTTGTGACTAAGAATAAACGAGACTTGATCAGAGCACTGTCTTGTCTCCATTCTTTGTGCCTCTTGCCCCTTTCTCATCCTCACTCCCCCTCTAGGGTCCTCGTTGCTCGATCTGCGGGACGGGTCAGGACAGGAATATGCGTCCTAGCTACCTTATTGCCAGACATAGATATAATTTCTGAAGATGACCTTGTTCCCATTCCCAGTTTTGACTACATTGCAGGTCACCACAAAAGAGCTGTATCTTTCATCCCCCTACTAATAGGGTTAGGCATTTCAGGGGCATTGACCACAGGGACAACGGGGTTAGGAATTGCAGTTCACTCCTACACAAAGCTCTCTAATCAGCTAATCGATGATGTTCAAGCTTTGTCCAGCACCATTAATGACATCCAAGATCAATTATACTCCCTAGCTGAAGTAGTTCTCCAAAATAGGCGAGGACTAGACCTACTTACAGCAGAACAGGGAGGAATATGCTTGGCTTTGCAGGAACGTTGCTGCTTCTATGCCAACAAATCGGGCATCGTCCGAGACAAAATAAAGAAGCTGCAGGAAGACCTAGTGAAAAGAAGAGAACTCTTTGAAAATCCCCTGCGGAGCGGACTTAATGGGGCCCTTCCCAATCTCCTCCCACTTTTAGGACCTCTCTTAGGGCTACTCCTACTGCTATCCTTAGGACCTTTCATTTTCAATAAGATGATGGCCTTTATCAAGCAACAAATAGATGCCATAAAAATGCAGCCAATACAGGTCCATTATCATAAATTAGAACAAGCTGAGACTGAAACTTACCATGATGCTCATACACGTAACTAATGCCTCGGTGAGCTGGACTGGACAGTCATTGACGGGCAACTGGAGACCACACGCCTTGCCAGCCGCCGCCTAAGACAGGTATCTGGCCTAAAAGAAGCTGCCTTAGATAACCAATGACGGGTAAGGTAAGGCTGGCTCCGTGTGGCGATCTCCCGACCTAAGACAGGCGCAGTCCCCGCGAGGCTCTCAGCTTACATAAAATAAAAAAGGGGGACCTGTGGGGAACTAAAAAGTTCCTCAGCTCAAGTCTTACTAACTGGCATCCTAAAGTTCTGCTTGGCATGCCCTCACCATCCCATAATAGTTGTTTACTCCTTACTAGGGCAACGACCCTCTTTCTGTTCCTGGGATTGTTGTCCTACAGTTTAACTCATATCTACCAGATAACCCCCAAGCTGCAGCTGCGTTCCCACCGAATGAGAAATTCCTCTTATCCTGAACTATAAGAATACTGTTTTGACTAAGAATAAAGGAGACTTGATCAGAACACTGTCTTGTCTCCTCTCCTTGTGTCTCTTGTCCCTTCTTTATCCTCACTCCCCCTCTAGGGTCCTCGTTGCTCGACCTGCGGGACGGGTCAACGGAGAAACAACTTTCAAGAAAAGTGACAGTTAGGTGGTCCAAAGCAGTCAGTAGACGAGACGGGGACATAGGACAGAGTGCAGGAACTGAATTTGTAAGGCTCCATCATAGGAGTGACGAACCTCAACAGTCATGAGATAAAAATAGGAAGCGAAACTAATAAGAAACAAAAGGGATGAGGAAATGCTGAGAAAGCTCTGTGCGGAGCGCTCTCATATACTCTACGAGTAACTTTTACAGAAATGTAGCAGTCAGGCTGTTCCTTGCTCCCACTTAGTCGCTAGCCCCCGGGACTCCATCCTCTGTGACCCATAGGCTACATGCTGCACACATAGTCACTGAGGCCAGACCTTCAGAGGACCAGATCCAGCAGCAAAGGCACACAATCCGGCAAGACCTAGCAGATCCATGATCCCGGCCAAGCATGGCACTCTTCCCTTTGTCAGTTCAGCTGTCACCGTCCCTGACGGGAAACGGTCCATGAGAGGCCTGGAAGTCCTGTGTAATGTGGCAGAGCGACACAGCTCGACCCGGAGCTCCGGGAAAGGCATGGAGAGCAGTGGGAAAATGTTCTCAAGGGAACATGGGACAGAAATGCAGTTTTTCTCATTGGCCGCTTGGAAAACCAAGGAATGAAGCAAACCACTGCAGCAACGAGGAAACTCACAGTGAGAAGCCGCAGACGGAAGTGCCTGAGAAAGGAATTGACTGAGGTACCGAGAGAAAGATGCAGGGACCACCCTGGACGTTATGTCTCAACAGAGCCAGCGGGCAGCAGTGGAACAAAAGGGTAGCTGCCTGGATTCCCGTCGAGGGAACAGACGAGGACAACGGAAGAGATGCCGTGCAGGGGATCCTGAGAAGCAGCCACGGGAAAACGCGCACATCTCCCTGGAGGTGTCCGGACACACATCTCTGCATAACTAGAGGCTACCTGATGCTGTCAAGTCAGAAACGAGAGCAGCAGTCACGGGGGGCACCCACAGCAATGCACAGAAGGAGTGAAACCTTCGAGACACACAGGGAGGAGGCAGAAGCGGAGTCAAACGAGTGACGGCGGCAACGGCCGATGGTGATTCAACCCGTATCATCAGAGCCGGAACACACAGGTCCTGTGAAGAGCAAGAACGATAGGATGGGGACCTTCACGGCACACATCGAGGAAAAGGAGGTTGAAAAGACGGTCCTGCGAGGTTCCTCGTGGGCCCTTGGGAAACAGACAGGAAAGTCGGGGTAAGAACCTGCAGGTGGTGGCAGGACACACCACTGGAAATGGAAGGAGGGAAGAAGCAGCCCAGACAACCGGCTTCCTGCCTCACGCATAGCCAGTGAGGTGCAGTACCCAGAAATGTCCGCGGGGCGGCAGCAAGGACGCACCCTGGGAGATCATGCTTGGCAGGAAACGTAGCTGAAAGTCTATCAAGACCAAGCCCTGAACCTCCCTTGACAAAATAAATACAATGCAGCTCATGGGATAGCATTACGGTATGTAGTCTGAGACACTTCAGCTCACATCCCTTCGGAGGGAGAGCACACGGCTTGTGCAGCATAAATGCGGTTCCTGGGTTTCAGGACAGGCAACTGTACACACAGAGTGGGAACATACCGGGCACCTGTTGCATCTCCTGTCTACAGAAGTGAAACCATGCCCTCTCTGGAGAGCTAGGCGGACTGAACCGGCGGTCATAGCACTTAGGAAACAGAAATCGGTCGATAACAACAAGAAACTTTTAGAATCACAACATCCATCGCTAAGTACCCAACCGAAACGAGCATTCTCTACACCCACTGTTCAGAAAGGGTCCACGCACATCATAGCAGGGAAAGCGGAAATGCTGCCTTTCACGATGTATTGGCAGCAAGGTTCCTAAGGCCCAGGAGACAGGCAAAGGAAAGGGCTCCCTCCTCCGCAGCCGTGAACAGACACTGGGAAAAGCTTGAGTAAGTATTGCATTATGGAGGGACTGACCAGTGTGTCACCCGGGAAGGGGAAAGGACCACGGGACACCAAGGTCTCCTGTCTATGGCAGAGGCGGAGAACAGTGTCGTGCCCCACTCTGACCCTCAGAGGAGAAGAAACTGCATGTCATTAGCTATCCCCCTGGGAGGGACATTCCTGCCCTGCCACCATGAAAATCAGCCAAGGAAACACAGTCCAAGGAGAGCTTCGCTGCTCACAAGGCTCTCATGGGAGGCACCAAAGGAACGTGTGCATAACAAAGGAGCACCAAAACATGCAGCAACACATGCTGTGAAGCTGGGAGACATCAGGGTCCGTGCAGCCATTTCACCGGGAAGCACGCTTTAGCCGGCGCAGAGGAATAAGAGAACAGAAGAGGGGGTGAGACAGAAGCACGAATATAGGAAAGGAAAGCAGAACGCTCTCACATCACATCCAGAGAAGTCAAGGGCATTTTCAGAAGCAGTCTCCTAACAATAGACACCATAGGTGAGCAGTGTTCCCGGCTACCTACCCTCAGAAGTAGTGAACGGAGAATGCAAACACAGGACTGGAGACAGTCACACTCAGAAGCCATCCTGTGCTGTTCCCGGAGGAAGAGGGCGAACAGTACCCCCACAGAGAGCTACCAGGCCATCCACAAATACAGTGGGTTCCAAGGATCAAGCGCACACCTGCAGACCGTAGGACCGCAGACTCAGTTCCTGAGGATGCCAGACAGTGAGCCACGGCCACGTGCACACCGGGGAGCAATTCCCAAGAAGCGGGCACAGAAGGATGATCGTGTCCCTACCCCTTCCCCTCCCATCCCTCAGCATAGCCAGCGAGCAAACAGGGACCAGAGAGAAGGAGAGTGGCATACACGAGCATGATCCAGCGCAGCATGCGGAGCGAGATGGAACGCACTGAAATGAATGTCAAAGATGCCAGACACCGAAGCGGCACAGAAAAGGAAGTGATAGCTATGCCAAGCCTGCACGAAGCATGCTCTTCCCGCGTTGGCGGCCCGCGATCCAAAGGAGTCACACCAGCCGGCAACATAACATTTGGGACGAGAATCCGATCACAGGGGTGACTGCGAACTCCCGTCCCATTGCGGCCTTGAAGAAAACCTTTACGGAAGCAAGGCGACAAACAGGTTGCCGGTCCACAAGCGATCACAATGTTATAGTGAAGAAGGAACAGTAGGTACCCAGCTGTCCTGTCAAGTGCAGGACAGATACAGTACAAAGAAATGTCCGCAAGACGGCAGCAAAGAAGAGACACACGCAGGCAATACTAATCAAGCGATACAAGCCAGGTAACCACACAACATGAAGCTACAACCCGTCACAGCAACTGTAAGAGGCAACCCTAACGAGGTAAACAGGAAACCCACACCTGGCAACTAGGCAACGGCAACCAGTTAATCATTAACCAGCTAACTAGCATTCGGCAACAGGTTAACTGGTAACCGGCCACGGGGGCTAACTAGTAAGTGGCAACCAGCGGACCAGCGCATCAACTGGTAATCGGCAATCTGTTGTCTGGTAACCAGTTTAACTAGTAACTGATCGCCAATAACCGGTCACCGTTCATCGGTGACTCGTGAACGGTTATCGGTTGCCGATTGCCGCTAATCGATGGCCGGTCGTCGTTGACTGCTTACCGGTAGTCGGTGATCTGTTACCCGTGATCCGTGATCAGTGACCATTGACCAGGTTACCGGTGATCGGTTATCGGTCTCCATTAACCTGGTGGCCAGTGACCTGGTAAACTTACCTCGGTAAACCCAAATCGGAAAACAACGACCTAACACCACAGTGCTGAACCGGTAGCAGGGGAATCCAGCAGTAAATGAGCCAGTAACTAGTAACTTGCAGACCTCAGCAATAGCTGCTGACCAGGGAAGGAGGACCTGCGTACCAGTAACCAGAAAGAGGGTTCCGGAGCGGTTACCTGAACATCAATACCAAGTTTGCAGGCGACCACTGCCAGGATCCACGTAGACAAGGACTTACCAGCAATGAACAAAGTTGTCCACATGATGGCAACACAGAGTAACGCAGTGCACAGTACTTGGCAGCAGCCCTCATGAACACTGAAGAGCTCCCCTGAACCGTACAGCAGGCAGCCGTGCAGGAGTGGCTCATTGGAATAAGTAGCCGCCTGCTAACACGGGAGCCCGGGGTTCGAGTACCAGGCCTGCCTTAAATGCCCCTTTTCCCTCAGGTCAAACAGAAGGAAAAGAATGAAAGGATTGCTGCGGCTGGCATGTGTCCCCACCTTTTATCCCCACAGAAGTCATCCAAAACCAGGCACAGCGGTTCACTGCATACTGACAGTGGCAGGCAACATACACAGCACCGAGGGGAAAACTGCAGGCAAGGCAACTTGTAGGCAGAGAAGCGGACAAAAGCACTCTGTAACATCGTGGCACGAGCCAGGGAATAGACACTTCAGACCCCCAATCCCAACGAGTGCGACACCACATCGATGTGACGGGGAAAACTGATCACCATCAGCAGTCTTACGGTGCCACAGTAAATGGTAACAGACACGTGACAAGCTGAGAACCGTAACCTAGGAAGCAGAAACGGGACAACGGGAGACCCTGGCACTGTCAGGTGAATGAGAAACCAGCAGAAGGTATCCCTGAAGCGGTCCGGAGGGAACGGGGTGAACGGCGGCACGAACCCAAAACGGACACCGGCACCCATTAGCGGACAGTCAGGTTGATGTGACGCAGCGGCCTCATGATACACATTCACTAAGCTGACAACCCTAACCTGCAGACATCATCACTGGGAACAGAATACCCGGTAAGTAATTACAGCGTCAGTTGCAACCGCTGCAAGGGGTGCAGGGCCTCCTAATATACCGGCACGCTGACCACCTCATGGTAACCTGTGAGCCGAAACCCTAGGACCTGGTATGTAACAAGGGATAAGCTGGTATCCATGAGTGGTATGTCAGGAACAGCAGCAGATCAGCAGGTAACTAGTAACACATGAGATTATAACTGAAAACAAACAGTCTTTGACCCAGTACCTGCAGACGTAACGACAAAGAAATGGCAACCTGCTGATGTATTACACATACCTAGGTTCCATGTTCTGGTAAACTGTGATCTGAGACAACCTGGCAAGGAGACAGCGCACTGGGTACCTGTAGAGTGACCAAAGTCATGGAAACTGGGAATGACCACCTCAGAACAACAGTACCCACGACAGGGTGACCGTGTAGTGATAAGCAGGCAAGCGGGACCATGAGAGGAAGAGATCGGCATCGCACTTGAAGTGCAGAAGCACCCGGAGGCAGCAACCGGGAGCGACGGAACCCCAACCCGTAACACTCCAGTTATACGAGGAGCCTAAATGATGCCAGTCTGCAGACAGCCTTAGCGAAGCTGTCATTCTACAGGATGCCCACAGCAGGAAAGCGGTCCGTCAGAAATGCAGCCCGAACCTTATCATAGGCTGAGCTTGGGCATGTAGCAGAGGCACTTGCAGCTCATCCGAGCCTACAGGAACCACCAGGAACGGACCGGTTTCCCTCGCAAAACCGGGCCTGTGTTTCCACAGTTGCACAACAGCTCGCGTTCTTCCTAAGGACCGCCTCACCCTGGAGTGAGAACAGCAGGCATGGATCGCACAACCGTAAAACACTGTCTTGCGGTCCATTCTGATGCGCTCACGGGGAACGGAAGGTGGCAACAGGAGTTTCCCTCTTCAGTCATGCACATGTGACAGTCTGTCCCGTGACATGCAAGTAGAAAACATAGAATGAAAGGTTCGGCACAGTGAATCATAACTGTCTTGGCGGCAGTACATGTACGGAACCGTGAGAACCGTGTTCAGGCTAGATCACAGAGCACTGTCCCCTCTGGAAACTGACCAGCCTCCTGCACTACTCTCCAAAACGTTCTTACAGTCCCTCAGCATTTCTTCACACTACCAACAGTGCCGTGGACCCTGCTGGCCCGAGCTCCTTTACCAAGGCAACTTGCATTGTTATGAGGCGACATTCAGAGAAGAGCAGATGGCATGGGGCCACGCACCTACAGGTGTATGGTTTTGTCAGCATTCGGAAACGTCAAGGGTTCCCGGTAGGATTCCCAGGAAGTGGACATTCAAAGCGGACCGCTCCCAAGCACAGTGTATGGCAGAACAGACGGCAACCACGTGAGGTAACAGCCAACCTACGAAGAGGATCCCATCCTCAGGGGTTCAGAAAGGAAAGGTGGGCAACGGTCTTAGAGCAGGAAACCCATGGGGCAGAACCCTGCCCTCACAGGCATTGAACAAAGGCAAATTCAATCGCCTGACACAGAAGTGCAACGTTGCCAAGCACGTCGACGTGGAACGCGGACAACTCTAGCTCAGCTGAACCAAGTGGAAAACAACATCCAGCAACATAGAATCCTTTCTGTCCAGAGTAGTCACAGGTGAGGAAAGGACAGGCACGGGACAAGAACGGAGCGGAAGTCCTGTGCGCAGAAACGGAAGACAAACGCTAGCGAAGGGGAGGGGACACGGGCGTCAGCCGGCATCACGGGGCTCTCCCCAGGGAAGGAAAGGCACAGGACGGCAGCAGAGCGGCGTTCCTTGAAACCCAAAAATGTCCACAAGACGGCAGCACAGAGGCGCTGTCAGAGGTGCTCGCCCTGAACAGGGTCGTGCTACAGATACTCAATAGCATGTATTTCAGCTGTGCGCTCAGTTGATGCTGCGGTGGATGAGTGGAGTAAGTGCTTCCCTAGGAACGCTGATGACCTGAGTTTGGGTCTTGGCGAGAGCAGGGACATCTGCACTTGGCCGGGGTGGCCTTTTTTGGAGCACAGGAGAGACGGCCATTGGATGGCCGTCACCTGTCACTTTTCCCAGGCTCCCCACATCTCCATGAGTCAAGGAAGAGAAGCCATCGGGACCCAGAGCTGACAGATACACACAGCAGTCCCATTCAAACTGGAGCCAATCGGGTGGTAATAATGCGAGAGAGCCACAGGTTGCCAGAATGCCGGGACACAATGACAAGAAGGAACAGTGTCTCCTTCCCATAGAGAGGCAAGGCGCAGGCAATAGAGTGCCCTTGAACCAGAACTATATCGAGCACCCATAGCCAAGGACAGTGGGAGAGCCGAAAGTGCTCCTGGCTGCAACCACAGGGGACGCCTACCACATCACCTCCATGAATTGAAGTAGCAGAGACCACAGTGCTCTGAAGGCAGATCCGGACATGGAAGCTGCTGTAAGGGGTATCTCTTTGGAGAACCACACACCAACCACACTAAAGTGCCAGCAGCAGAAACAGACAGGGGCTGGCCCTCATTCCCAGGGCCGGCAGAAGAAGGCAAGCAATCCCCAACAGGAAGCTCCAGGAGAAACACAGCCCACTGCAGCTCAGTGGAGTAACTGCCATGACACAGGCCAGAGGGTCAGCGGTAAAGTCCCTGTGGTGGGCCAACATTCTAGACCACCGTCGTATTCCATCTTCATGGGCCGACATCCTTGCAGTCACACGGTGGATCTAACAACAGTGGCGGCTCTAGAATCTTCTCCCAGAAGATTCATGACATGCACAGGAAGACAACACAAGGCACAGTCTGTTCTTGCACTAACAGAGCGCTGTCAAGGAAGGGAAGGCAAAGTCCACGGCAGGAACGCGTTAGCCTGGAGAGCACATGTGCACGCATCACCGAATAGGCCTCCTTTCATCATCATAGGACAGAGGAACACACGTGGAAGGGTGCCACAGTGTTTGTTCCCGCAACAAGGACAGACACAAACGGTCAGGAAGTACAGCAGTGCCAAGGGGAGATGGAACACACACGGGGCAGTAATGCTCAGCGACAGCAGACAGAAAGCAGAACACAGGGACCCTGAAACCGGGAGTACCGGGCCCTCGATTGCCCAGATAAGAAAGCTGCACACACCACCAACCCTCCGTGAACAATGCCAGCAATGAAAGACAACAAGGAAATCAGACCCAGCACGTTCACCACAAGCAACGGAGACGGTGCGGGGAAGGGCAGAGCAGGCGGTCCTCTTCCCCAGGACCTCTCCAACGCAGTTGCCGGGAACAAAAGCAACAGACAGCGTGTCTCATCACAGAGTCACGGAAAGGAAAACAGGGCACAGCAAGCAGTTCTGCCTATTCACCTGCAAAGGCCTGCAGTTCATGGACGTGTCCACAAGACGGCAGCACCGAGACAGCCCAGCGATTCAGTCCAGGTGAAAGCACGCTCCATGCAGCACGGTCAAGTACCTGTGGAAGTAAGCGAAGCGGCGTAGCTAAGAATGGGCAAATGGATTGAGTGCCTGCCTTGCATACAGAAAGGCAGGGGTTCGAATCACAGCGTGGCTGATCGTAACGTTTTTACACAGACGTCATTTTCTGGGTTGCGAAAGAGGAAACCCATCAGCAGAAACCCAGCGGCAGAGGAAACAGCTCTCAGCCCCACACTGGGGCCCCGCAGGTGCTCAGTAGGGCGCCGCCGAGGGGGTGCGGGCCGAGCGGGAGCCCAGTATCCGAACGGGGAAGGACCGACGAGACTCAGAAGGGAGCAGCCCGGGAGGCTTCTGGCGGACACTTTCTCGGGACGGCGGGGGGCCTCCCGGGTGCCCAGGCACAATCACCACCCACCTCAGCTCGTGTCCCTCTCCCCGCTGCTGCCTAGGCACCCGATGGCAGGCCCGCTTCCCCGCGCTCTGACCTTAGTCACGGGAGGAAAGGCTGCGCCCTCTCTACACACTCGCCTCGGGAAGCCACAAGTGCTTTCCGACGAGGGCAACGTCGCTCACCGCTGCCGTGCTCCTTCGCCCCCTCTCGGTGCCTCCTGACCCCCACTGGACAGATAACATCCGCCCACCGCCACGTTCTGAAAGTTCTGTGACGACCACCGGAACCCCTCCACCCGCCGTCTCTTCACACCTTTGCGCCACCAACTGTCTGGCTGACACCCGAGGAGCCCTACACCGGCCACACCCCCACCGCCCACACACACACAGAGGAGTTGGGGCCGGGGGCGGGGGGCGAGTCACAGCCCTGCTCCCGCTGGGCCGCGGAAATAACACAAAAGGGGCGGCTATGGGTGGGAAAGGTGACTGGAATGTCAGAAGACCTAGGGAACACGGAGTGGGGTGGTTTCTGCCATCGGGATTGCAGGGACTCCGCCTTGACGAGCACCGCGAGGGACAGGAGACCCCGGGGGTAGTGGCAGTACCGCTGCTGCCATGGGGGGGCTCTGCCCCAGAGATGGTGGAAAGGTGCTGAGGGCCATGATGGCTTCCAGAAGGGTGCTCCTGTGCCCACAGCAAGGGGGGGGCACTCCCTCACCCATAGGATAGGACACACCTACAGCCAGGCAGGGGTGGGGACACACAGACACGCAGAGACACACATACACCCACCGTTCACAGGACAGGATACACATTACCCAAAAAGCACACAGGACCCTATGAAGCTCACTGTTCCCATGGAAAGGGAAAACTTCCTTTGCACCACAGGAAAAGCCATGAGAAGAAAGCACCTCATTCAATCAGGAAGATGAGTGAAAGGGAAAAAACTCATCTTTGGAGAAGCATCACAGAAGCCAAGGACCGCACTTAGGTAAAGGTGCAGGTGTTGGCAGACATCTCGCAACCACGCTCAGGGAGGCCGTACATTATATAGGCCGCACACCCGTGCCACTGTCACGCGGCCAGGGCTGTAGGGTGGCACTGGGAGACCAAGGAAACTCGCCCTCCAAACCCCTCGGGGAATCAGGCAACGGTGGAGCCCGGCCTCCTTGGCGGCATCCACATCCCCCTCTTAACAGCTGCCAATCCCACAGGCGGCACCGCCACCGTTGTAGCATCAAGGACAGGAACACCTTAGATAGGGACTGAAATAGGAAGCTACCTCACACAAGACAGTCCGCCCTCAGATCTAAGGTAAATGGGGATGGCTCACCCCGGTTCTCCTACACACACCCCACCAGACAAGGGAAGAGACCCGCTGTAGATGACGGTGCAGTGCCAGGAGGAGCCAGGGCAGACAGAGTGGACCCTGGGTTGCAGGGTAGCCAAGGCCATCAGACGGGAGCAACTCCTGAGGGTGGGTGGAGGCACCTTATGGGGAATGGTGGAAGGCTCCCAGGTCCCCCAGGCACGATCCCCAGGAGCCCCCCCCCAGCTCATGTCCCTCCATCAGGGCACCCACTTTCTCCCCACACAGTCATGGACAGGACCACGGGCCAGCACTTGTCCCTCCTTCCACCACCTCTGGCTCAGAGATGCCAACTTCTCCACTCAGCACGTCACTCTCCATAGGCCCCCCCACGACATTTCTCTTCAGTGGCAACAAACTTTCTTAGTTGGGGAAGGTACAGAAAAAGGCACAGGCGATCCCCTCAGCCCCCCACTCTGCGGCCACCACCCACATCAGCGGCCCAAGGAACCAGGGCCGGGCCCCCTCCGGGGTGTCCTTGCCTCTCCCGAGCACCCTCCACACATACAACACAGATGCGGTCAAACCCCTGCCGTGCCAGGATGAGTCAAAGGCACGTTCCTGGCACCATCCACACACCCACGACCCCCTCACCCTCTCAGGACCACAGGGCAATAAAGGGACCACATGCAAGGTAGAGAAAGGCATCTTGAAGAGTGTGCAAAGGGTGATCCAACCGCAAGTGGCCCTCAGCTCCCAAAATAGGCCATCCTCCAGAACCCTCAGAGACAAACCACAATGGCAGTTCCACATACAGCCAGCCATTCCAGCCTCCTCAGCTCTGAGATGCTGGACACCCGGTCAAGAATCACGTGACCTCCCTTCAGGCCCCTGTTCGTATCAATGTCTCCGCAGTGTCTCTTTGAGCTCACTCTCCTCTTCCTCTTCCAACCGGGCTTCTCTGATCAAGGCCAAAACTCAAGCTGCCTCCAGGGAATAACCCAAGACTGCTGGACTCAGCCCCAAACTACTAAGGGGCACACTTGGCAGATGAGAAGCTCATGGTGCAGGGGTGACAGAGGTTGGACCCCACAGACCCATCACAGGAGGGCAGAGAATCAATGTAACCGAACACTAGACTCAAAGGGCTCCGATAGGAAGGCAAGCGGCCCAGGCCGCTCATTCCAACTCCCCAGAAGCCCTTCAGCTAAGGGCTCTCTTTCCCCAAGGCACCGGGGGTCCCATCGCACAGAACTGAGACTGGGACACCTGCCTGCCTGAACCCAGCAGCACTGCAGAGCAGATGCACTTCCAAGGAACCCAAGGATGGCAACAAATGGGGGAAGGTGACCATCCATCTGTCTACAAGTGCCACCCTCACACCGCTGCCCCAACCATAGTCCTCCTTTCAGGATGAGCTTGAAAGGACACACAGGGCCTCTGTTGCAGCTGCCCTACTCCAGACGACTGACTGCAACTCACAAGGAGCAGCCAGAAGATCCATGCAGGGACCGGGAGTCCTAAGGCACTCAGAAGGTATCCGGATGTCCACTCCCCAGACGATGAACAGCTGTGCCGCTGGACCGGTTCCCACAGCCCTTCAGAGGGTGCTTTTCCAGTCCTCAGATCTTAGAGCTGGAGCCACACCCTAGTAAAAGACAGAGATCTAATTACACAGCTGGCCCCCCAAGACCCCACCCAGTCACACTGGGGGGGGGTGCTCCGCGGCACACAGCCAGCCCCAGAAAATACAGCACTTAATTTCCCAATGGGCACATACCTACGGCCACTCCACAGCCAACAAACTGCTTCCCAAAAGTACACAAGTGCCCGGCATCAGCCACCGCACACTGCAGCGCACACCAGGGCCACACGTTTCAGGAAGAGGCAACAACCATTAAACACAGGAACTCCACATACACTGCAAACACAGAGAGAAAGAAGCACACAGGGACAGAGGGAGGGAGGAAAGGACACAGACAAAGAGACACGGGTAACAAACTCCACAGTTGTGAATGAACACCTAAACAGCACCACGACACAGACAAGGCAGCACAAGAATGACAAACAACCAACACAGCATGACTCTGTCCACTGTCTGGGAAAGACAAAGCCACCGCCTCCCCTCTATCCTAGGGGGAAACGGCACCTCTCACTTCTCCACTCAAAAGCAGACCAGCTTTACCACGGTGACACAGTACTAACAAATACGGCTGTCCTAAAGAAAGTAGGAATGGCACACGTCGCATGGACATCCGCTGCACTGAAACTGACACAGAGCAAACCTGACTACAGGCTCCACGAGCCACATACGTCATCGTCACAATGGTGACAGAGTAAAACCAGATTCTTTCACGTGGGCCCTTGGTGTAAAACCCAACTAGTGTTGAGGAAAATGGGTCTTTACTTTCAGTATCCCAACCTGGGGGAGGCATTAGGCACTTCAGCTCACTAGCCCTCTTCTCCCACAGGAGCCAGCACATCCCTTGCTCCCCAAGCCAAAAACAGGCCCAGAAGTTCCCCATCCCAGATCTGTCACCTCTCTCCTTTGTGTGAGAAATGCTCACAATAAAAACCGGGACACAGGACTTGAGCAGTAAAGCGAGGCCTTTATTCATGAGTCTGCAGAGCCGGGCGCACCCTCATAGCCAGGAGAATGTGCGCCCCAAGTAGACTAAGGAACCTGGTTTTATAGTCTTAGCTTCCCCACCCCAACGCAACTAGTTTCCCCTCCCCTCTCCTCCTTCCCCGTTTCTCCGTGACTGGATACTCCGGAGGTACAATCTAACGCGTTCATCTAAATGTCCCTATTGTGATTTGTGAATATGCTAATGTTATCCACACCCTTCTCAGAGATCCTTTAATTACATTTGCCCTTAAGACCCTTTAATTACATTTGCCTTTTGTTACCAATGACTTTGCTACTGGTTTGGGAGTCACTATGACCTTGTTTCTAACAATTTCCCCCTGTCTCTTTTGGAAAATTGACTACTCAAACCATTGTATTTATTCCTCCAAATTTAAGGAGGATTTCTTGACTTTCTTCCTCATGGTTAGGATTCCCTTTGGTCTCTCGGAGGAGGAGATTATGAAAAGTTGCTGCATCTGTTTAGTTAGTGCAGTCTCAATTAGTCTTCGAACTAAACCTCTGACGCATGGAATACAGCAGCCTAAAGCTATGAGGACGCCTGCTACCACTATGAGGGATACCAGAGCTGATAAGATTATTCCTTTCCAGTTGCCAAACCAATTTTCTAACCATTCTGTTATGGGATTGTCAATACCTGAGTTTTCTACTAGCTTATTTGCTAAGGTAGTTAGTCCCTGCAGAGCCTTAGTGATAGATTCATCAGGGGCTGTATTATTAGGGATAAAGGTGCAACACTGCCCCCCAAGCATTACACATACACCTCCCTTTTCTGACAGCATCATATCCAGTGCCATCCTGTTCTCCCAAGCCACTCAACTGGTGGCATTTAATAAATAAATCAACAGAAGAGCACTGACTCAAACCCTGCTATTTGATTTCTAGCTTTAAACTCATTTGGAACTCCTCTGGGGACCCCAATTGCGTCAATATAGATATGAGGATCAAAGGATCCACCAGGCCCCACTGACCTCTTTTCCCTAACAGGGGCAGTCTAGTCTGGACCGGTTTTGGAAATGCTAGGGTAAATGGGATAGACAATTGAACCAGGGCACAGGTTCCACTCCACCTGTCAGGTAGGATTTTCCAGAGACTCCTTTGCCCACAATACCACCAGACATCTGCTCTGGGGACTTGGAGGGGAATATAGTCGCCGGCCCCACTGTGAAGGTGGCTCGCATTTCTGGTATGAGTGCATGTTCGGAGTTCTTCTGCAGGGGTACCCGAATTCGCTTCCCACCTAGAGAGGCAAGAAGAGTAATTCATGGGCCCCACTGAGTATGAAGGGAGGGATTGAGTCCCATTACTCCTTATAGAGGGAAGAGGAGAGACAAGCTTCTACAAGTCCCATTTCCCCATGCATTCTCATCCTGGTAGAGAGCGAGCATACAGGCCATTCCCGAGGGGTCAGAGTCCCAGCCTAGTGGAAATGGTACGACCTGTGCCTGGGGTCTCCCTGTGGTACAAGCATAACAGTTGCTTTTATTCAGGGAATTAACAGCAAATTTGACCCATTCTACCCAAGCATTTGCGTCTCCGTACCCAGTCTCTATCTCTAAGGTTTGTCTGAGATCTAATACCTTAAAAACTTTTACCTTGGCTGGATTATTCTGGAGTCTTTTCTGAGGTGTAGCTGAGAGAAGTTAGATTTTCTAGGGAAGGAGTGGTTGTCACTAAGTGAAGACCTAGCCACCCTACTGGATTTATGTCAGATACATTAGCTTTTAGGCCATAAACTCTGGCAGCCACATGGGGTTCCTGACTTAAGGTCTGTGGCTGGTTCAGTGTCAGAAGAAGGGGGTTGCACTGGAGAGGCTGGCAGTTTCGGGAAGGAGCTCCTTGGTGAAAGTTATTTTAAGCAAAAGAGATACCAGTTTAAAGTGAAGCCCACTGACCAACCCATACTTCGCCAACCCAACCAGTTAGTTCAGCCAAACTGTTGAGTCTCAGGAGGCAGCAATGCAGATGGGCTTCTTAAGTGAGGCTTCTATGTACAGACAATCACTCAGGTAATGAGATTATAGGCTTATACCCTATGAAAACAGAAAGAACACACACATGTTAATTCACACAACACAATTCACAAACCAATTTCTAAATTTGCAAGACTGTCTTATTGGGAAGACATCCAGTTGCAAGGCATTTGATATTCTTCTTGCCTGTAAATTAAGCATTGTTGATATCACAGACCTGTTTTAACTTTTGAATGAAAACAAACTTTGAATTAAAATGAACTTTATAGACACAGTTAGCTGCACTAGTTTATACTCTACCACTGAGCATTGTGATTTTCCTCAAATCATGATTTTTCTCCTTAAGATTACCCTCCTTGTTATTAAAGGGACTGCATTAAGTCCAGTTTTAATTTAGCCTGTTCATTTGCATAAACACAACAAGTGCAGTGATTGACCACATAAGATTTTTTTAAGTCTGCTTTGCTGGAACTTATACAAGAAACCTTCATGTTGACTTTTAGTCTGCCCATCAGGGCACAGAAACTGAGACGCACACCTGCCATCTGGGCTTGCCTGTAAAACCCATGCTTTTTACAAGTTCTTCAAGATTTCCATTGTGCCTAAAGTTTCCTCCTAGCCATTTATCAGGGAAGCAACCTTTGTTTCTTCCCTAGAAAGATTGCCATGGACCGCACAACCACCCAAGGTGCTAGGCCTTTACCTCATGGGCTTGCATTAGCCTAGGCATGCCTCCTTCAGGCATGACATTCCAGTCAAAGCCTCGGCTGACATTACCACCATTAGCAACTGGTCTTATTAGTTTTATGCAAAGGAACCTTATGTCACTTCTTACTTCTTTACAATGCCAAATACTGGAGGGTTCCCGTAGGGAGAAAAATATAGAGGCGTGAAGGAAAATCCTTGTCCTTCAAAACTGCATTTCCATGCATTATACCTTCTATTACTAAAACCATACAATTTCTTCTCAAAACCTTTATAAATTTCTAACCAACCTTTTTATTTACATGCCTTACACCTTTCCTGGTTCCCTTTCTTTCATGTGAAGTTTTAAAATTTCCCTAGGAAACCTCAATTCTTCCTTTCAGAGCATAAACAGAACACAAGCAGCTGAGGTTTTCTTTTCCCAGGTTTAAAGCTTCCATAACTTTCTTTTTTTTTTTTAATTTTTTTTATAATTACAACTTTCCTCAGACCTTCTGCAACATTCACAAACTTTCTAAATACCCTTTACTGCTTTAGATTTAACCATAACGTGCTTCCGATTCTTGTTCTTTTCCACACGGTGAAGGACAGTACTCAAACTCAGTATCTGGCAGCTAAAATTTCCTAGATTTGTAGATATTCTGCAGTTTTCTGAAGCTTAGACCTTGCAAACACCTGTCATGC
The DNA here is from genome assembly GCF_987537825.1 of Furipterus horrens. Classification (NCBI taxonomy): domain Eukaryota; kingdom Metazoa; phylum Chordata; class Mammalia; order Chiroptera; family Furipteridae; genus Furipterus; species Furipterus horrens. The sequence goes on from NW_028327219.1 coordinate 48,368, forward strand.
AGCAATGACTTGAATGTTTAGACATATACCATTTTACAAACAAAGCACATCACCTTAAGAGCATATCTAACCCACCATTTTGCCCACTTCAAAGATCGCGGCAGCATTACATGCAGCATCTTTGAAGACGGTGGCACCCATAAGTACCACCCACAAGATGGTGGCAAACCCACGTGACTTATCCACCATGGTGGAGCATTCACGTGGCTTACCCTAAATGGCAGTATGCCTATGAGGCTCAGTGTCCAAATCACAACCTTCATGCGGGCTCTGGAGGGAGAGACCCATTTCTCCTCCTGCAGAGGTGGAGTCATTGGCTTTGCAGTCACTTCAGAGGCCATAACCAAAAGGCGTGCTGAGAGGGAAGTCCCTTGAATCTGCAGACGGGTGGGCACTGCAGAAGCCACGCTCACCTGCAGAGGGGGCTGCGCCCCAGGAGCCTCCGATGCTGCCGCGGGAGCCGCCCCTACCTGCAGAAGGGGTGGTGCCATGGGAGGCGCCTTTACCTGGGCGCAGTTTGGCGCCAAAACAGTTCCAACAGTTCCTTTGTCTCCCGGATTTAGAGAGTTAAAGAGGGCTACTTCCTCATTCTCCTCCTCTCTTCTAACATACACTTTCTGAGCTTCCCTGAAGAGTTTTTCAGTTGCTTTAATTGGCCCATTCACTTACTTTTTGCAATTTCTTACAAATATTTGGCCAGTTTCTGTTACAATGGTGACTTTTAAGAGTCCCTGTCCCACAGCATTCTCTGGATTTAGACCAGAATACTTCCTCATTTTGTCCCTGAGCTTCTACAGGGATCTGATGGAGCTGTATTTCGAATGCCTTGGAGACATTCTGTGCATGGGGAACGGACTCCTTGATTTCCATGATGACGAAGCTCCTAAGGTCTTTCATTTGAGCCCTAGCCTCCGGCCTGTTATCCCAATCAGGGTCTATACTGGGAAACTTCTGTTAGGCCGGGACAAATTCCTGACCGGGGGGATGTTCCCTTTCCCATATCCTCATAGCAGCCCCTCTGATCACTCCCTTCTCTTCCCCACTGAAGATGTCTAGTATAGACATTAAATCTGTCCACATGTATATGCTGGGTCCGGGGAACTGATCTAATTATTCTGCCAGTCCAAGGGGGTCCTTTACCAAGCGCTTCATATTGCGTTTGAAGTTTCTAACTTCAGTGCTTGTTGAAGGAGCATTTGACATATCTAATATGTCCTGGACCCCTGGAGACTTCCCTAAGGGGAAACCGGCTGCTCTGAGGGAATGGGGAAGTTCTTTAGGTCTTGCTTACATTGTTTCAATTCCTTTCTTAATTTAGATAAGTTGACGCCAGCGCCGTAGGTGTCATGGGGGCGGATACTGGTGGGGTATCTGCTAGGTGTTCCTGGCCTCTTCCGTCTGTACTGTCCGTCCACGGTGCCTCTGTCCAGTTGGCTGCCGGCTGGCCAGGGCTATAAGGCAATGAGAGACAGGACAGAGGGTCCCAGGCCTTATCTTTTTCTTTTTTACAGGGAAGAGACCTGCGGATCTGCTGGTAGGTGGTGATCAGCAGAGAGTATATTCCCTCTCTTCCTTAAAGGCTGTTGCCTGGCCCTGGCTGTTGTGACCCAGTGGACCAAGCACCAGCCCGCGAACCAAGTGTCGCCGGTTCAACTCCCCGTCAGGGCACACGACCAGGCCACACGCCAGGTCCCCAACTGGGGGCACGAGCGAGAGGCAACCACACAGCGATGCCCCTCTCTTCTTTCTCCAAAAACAAACAAACAAACAAACAATCCAAAAAAGCTGAACACACATATAAGACCAGGGCTTGACAAACCCAACATTCATCAGACCCAAATCGGGGCTAGGAGACAGATTTCCCCTAAATGGGTTCCTTTGGCCAAAGGAAACAACAATAATTTACCATTGTCTGTTCTTCCTTACTTTTGGTCCCCACCCCTAGGCCTAAAATTTCCATTTCCTATCCTCAGCTGATTCCCGTGGCTGAATCCGGCTGTGTTGTCAACCTAACAGACCCAGCGGAGGGGCACTCCACACTCGCTTACTTGCACACAGACCGAGATGCTTCGTTCATCTCCGGCCGCTTCCCTCACAGGACAATGGACCCAGCGGAGGTGCACTCCGGCCGTTCCCTCACGGGAGAATGGACCCAGCGGAGGGGCACTCCGGCCATTTCCTCACGGGAGGACGGACACAGCGGAGGTGCACTCCGGCCGTTTCCTTCACGGGACAACGGACCCAGCGGAGGTGCACTCCGGCCGTTCCCTCACGGGAGAACGGACCCAGCGGAGGTGCACTCCGGCCGTTCCCTCACAGGACAGCGGCCCCAGCGGAGAGGCACTCCACACTCGTACCAGCCACACACACAACTCGTACCAGCCACACGCACAATCAGCTTCCCGAGGATGCCCAACCACCAAGGCAGTACTTAAGTCCAATTTTCCTACCTTGGCCCGTGCACGAGGTTGCCTGGTTGCCACGGTGTTTGCTTTTGTTTCCCCCTGCGTCGATCCACTGCTGTCCCAACAAGAAGTCTCGGGTCGTTTCCGGACACTGAGGTGGGTGGGCCCTGGGTCAAGCGGGCCACCCAAAAGAGGGTAGGACGCGTCTCCCCACCTTGGCTCAGAGCCCTTCCCAGATACAGGCGGAGGATCCCGGACGAGCACCCAAATTGTGAGAAACGCTCACAATAAAAACCGGGACACAGGACTTGAGCAGTAAAGCGAGGCCTTTATTCACGAGTCTGCAGAGCCGGGCGCACCCTCATAGCCAGGAGAATGTGCGCCCCAACTAGACTAAGGAATCTGGTTTTATAGTCTTAGCTTCCCCACCCTAACGCAACTAGTTTCCCCTCCCCTCTCCTCCTTCCCCATTTCTCCATGACTGGATACTCCGGAGGTACAAGCGTTCATCTAAATGCCACTATTGTGATTTGTGAATATGCTAATGTTATCCACTCCCTTCTCAGAGATCCTTTAATTACATTTGCCCTTAAGACCCTTTAATTACATTTGCCTTTTGTTACCAATGACTTTGCTACTGGTTTGGGAGTCACTATGACCTTGTTTCTAACATTTGGGATCTCCTGGACGATGTCCTCTCTCTCCTTATAACAATCCAGGAAAACGTGTGCTTGGCCCTATCAGAGCACCATCAAGTTCTCAGCACTCCTGATACACTCCGTGGATCTCATCCCCCTCCTCTAAAATGTTGCCCCCTTTTCTTGAATCCCTGATTGCAGTCCTGTAATGCGATGGGCGTGGTAACGAGTTCTGACCACTCACACAACTTTGCGCAGGCTCTAGGCTCTTAGCCCCGCCCATTGCCTGGAGGCCTTAGGAGGACCTAAACGACTGGCAGAACTCAGAAACTAGCATAGCCATTGTCATGCAAAGGTACCTTAAAACGCTTCCTCAAAGCTGTTCCCTTTTCCCCATCCCCCAACCGGCAGACTCCAAGGACTTTTGGAGACCACCACTCACCTCATAGGGAACGAATGGAATAGAAAACTCGTGCCTACGACCCTAGTTCCACCCTCCCGGGCCCTCTCCTGTCCTACAGCCTGCTCTTCCAACTTCAACAACAAAAATGACCGCAGAAAAAAAAATTCTTGAAACTCTTAAGCATCCTTCCATAATACCTGAGGAGACCATTTCAGAACATATTCACATTCCAGGGCAAAATACATGGAAAACCTCAGATAGGGCCTTGGAGAAAACCCACTCACACTTTTAAGGATCCATGACCAAGGTCTTACGAGGCAGACACCTTTCCCTCTCCGTACAAATTCAACTCCCTCACCCCTAACCCCACCCACCACACACAAATACGTCCCTCCTCAAAACAAAGGACTGGCACTCGTGAATCCGGGGCTCTGGAACGCCATGGGCAACGCGGCCGACCTACTGCAAGCTTCCCACCCTGAGCTTTGCCCACCCTACCCTTGCTGCTCCCATTCACGAATCAAACATTCCATGCATACTAACAGACTTCCTGATACTTCATACCTAACTTTATTCTCTAAATTAGAAAACATGCCTAAAGCCCAGAACACCCTTCATTTTTTCGGAAACAAAAAACCTGGTGTGACAAAATTGGCGAGGTACACAATACCGGCCTGCAATATTCACCAGAGGACCCCGTCACTGGATGGCCACCGGGGCCAGGGTGAGTGCTCTGTGGCAGGCTTCCCTGGGAACGTTTCTTCCCTGGTCCTAAACAAAATTTACTCTTCCTAGGACAGTTGAACCTAACGACTCGATCGATATACACAAATCACTTCATTTTGTTTCTTGGTTCTTTGGGGTCGGACCGGGAGGGCGGAAGTGTCCCGGAAGTGCGGCGGAAGGTCAGACTACCCAGAAGCGGATCCTAAGTCCTCCAGGGGCGGGGGCGAGGTGCCGGAACCCTATCGGAGGATGTGTAAGCCCTTCGGGAGCAGGATAGAGGACCCCGAAGTCCCGGGGCGGGGGGAGGGGGGGCAGGGAAGGGGACGCGGCAGTTCTCCGGGGGTGGGGACAGGGTGGCGGAAGACTCCCGGAAGCGAGGCGAGGCCGAACACCCGGAAGACCTTCGGGGTGGGACCAAGATGGCGTGGCAGGCTGCGTAGACCTTCGGGGGTTGGGCCTCGGCTGCGTGAGACCTCCTAGGGCGGGAACAAGATGGCGGGTCCGCCGCAAGCGGAAGTCGCCCGGAAGTCCTCTGGGGTGGGACCGGGAGGGCGGAAGTGTCCCGGAAGTGCGGCGGAAGGTCAGACTTCCCGGAGGCGGCTCCTAAGTCCTCCAGGGGCGGGGCCGAGGTGCCGGCAGCCTGTCGGAAGCGGGGCGGAGGGAGTGTAAGATCTTCGGGAGCAGGCTAGAGGGCCCCGAAGTCCCACGGGGACAGGGAAGAGGACGGGGTAGTTCTTCGGGGGCGGGAGACACAGAGTGCAGAGAGGAGAGCATTCCAGAGAGGGTGAGGGACAGACAGAGGGCGGTCCAGAGGGGGGCGGGGGTCCAGGACAGAGCATCAGCAACAAGGCAGTGGCGAGTTGCAGGTCAGAATGAAGAAAGTGGACTTTATTCTCAGGACGAGGGAAAGCAGGGGCTGATTCGGGTTTATATAGAACATACTATTTGTGTGTGTGTGTAGCGGGCTGGGGGGGGGGGCGGTGTCCTCTTAAAGCCAAAGAATACGACAGTGCAAATACAAAATTGGGCATCAAATTGAAAATCAGAATGAGAAACCTCACCAAATCACCGCAGTGGTTCGATGAGCCGACATACCCGTAAGGCACCCCCCCCCCCCGCCGGCGTTTCCGGCATCACGAGACCTGAATCCCCAGATGGTAACTGCACACACCTTAAGGATGAAGTTTGCCACAGACGAGCTTCTGACTTGGCCCATGTCAAGCCCTGTTCCTCTCCCACTGTCCAGGAACTTCCAACGATGGTGACAACTTCTGTTCCTATGCCTTCCTGTCACTATACTGGGTATGCAGGCTCAGCGGGTGCGTGAGGAACACGTCCCGAGAGCCATTTCGACCCTGAGGTGAGTAACAATAACCTCACTACACATGGAAGTATCTGCGAACAAGTATGTTCCGCTGCAGAAACAGACGGTAGCGCTTCTTAACTGCAGGTAGAAGACCTTACTTTTGCCGACTTTACAAAAAGCACGAGCACGGAACACATTGTGAGGGTCCCTTCCCAGGCCTCGGGAGCGAGGGGTCCTGAAGCTTATGCTTCGCTCACTTCGCAGCAGATCTGTGAAATTCTCGCATGGGGAACCGACGGAAGGGTTCAATGTGCTCTGAGGAGAGCTGGAGGGGACAAGTGTGGGAGGCTGGCACTGCGGCGGTGGCCCTGGAGCCTTCCTGGGCTGAGACCAGGGCCCCCCCACCCCCCACCCCCCCGCCTCAGCCAAGACCGACTGCTCTCGTCAGCGGCCCCTTTTCCTCTGTGGCCATAATCTCTCCTGCACAGGAGCTGCCACGCGCCCGCCGTGGGCCTGCCGCGGCGTCCGCAGCTGTCATCCCCCCGCCCGTCTGGTCTGGGTCGGCTCAGCCCACGGTCGTTCTTAAACCAACCGCTGGAGACGGAGAGAGGGCACACCCGGCTACCCCGAGGGATGTGCCACCTGGGTCAGACGAACAGACAAACGCATTGTAAGAACCGTAGGTAAGGGGAAAGGTAAACTCGAGTTCTCTCTCGGGAGTAGAGGGGGAGAGGGAAATGGGATCTGAGGGATCCAGAGGTGCTCAGAAGCACTGATGACCGATTACTGTAGCGGGTGCAGGGCTTGCACTGTAAACGGGCCTTTCACGTGTTTTCGGAGCGGTTTGCGTGAACGCGTGTGTGTATACGTGTGCACGCACACACTTCCGGTCCTAGGAAGAGCCATCGGTGTCGATGGCTGGCAACAGGTACAAGAACGTGATTCCCACAGAGGCCGAGGGCCACGGGTTCTCCAAGACGGTAGGGACACAGCAAGGGAGGCCTTCAGGGCACAGGTCCCATCTTTCCCTGCTGATGACACTCGCACCCACCAACTTTAGCCTCTTGTGTCCCGGCACCTCCAGGGCTGCCCCAGGACACTGAAGCATGAAGGATCACAGACCCACTAACCCCGGTGAACAACAGTGACTGCTACAGACAATTCTCCTTCACCGTTTCCATTCTTACCGAGTTTTATTCCCAGAAAAGGGGGGAGGGGGGTAGAAAGGCCCATGAAGAGGAGTCACCGCTCAACTTACAGAAAGGCGAGGCCCCGATCAGAGGCTACCATCCCTCTTTCCCACCGTCCGGGTTCAAAAGCCAACACGTGCTCACTGTGGAAGAGGGCGGCTGAAATGGGGCTCAAAAGATTTATAAGACCCCCAATTCTGTCTTCCACGCATCCTTTTCTTTTTGTTCTTTTTCTTTCTTCTCACGCTCAGCCTTAGCTTCTTCTTCCTCGTGTCTTCTGATCAGCTGTTCCACTTCCTTCTGTCCGAGGACTCCGATGACCGTCTTTCCATTCTCTCTGGTCGGCGTGGCAATTTCCACTGGGGGCAAACACACACACGCACGGCTGCGTTATAGCAATCACAGGTGCTAAAGTTGTTGCAGCTACCTTCAAATACCGTTTACATTCATCGCCGTTGCAAAATCACGTTAGGTACCTATCGCTAGGTTTTACAGCAGCACAGAAATACTCACGGCGCCGTTATTGCCAATGCGTGCGGCCTTCCATCCCCCGTAATTTCCGCTCGGGTCGCTCCGATAGAGCTGAAAGCCGTAACGCTTATCCCAGCCAATGGACAGCAGCGAGACGCCAAAGGCACGTTTTCCCCTTTAACCAAGAAAAGAGGACCGTCAAGCACATCGGCCGCCCAAAGGCAGTATCGCTACAGTCACTCGAGCTCCCCGAACGTAGCTGAAGCACCTTTCTTGTGAAGCTGAGCATTCGTAAGTGGCTCTGTTCTGGCCACCACAGACCAAGGCCCACCAAAACGTCCACTTGCTTCCGGGAGATGGGCACAGCCAGGAGACGGAGTTAAGACCCGGAGGACCGCTACTCCGCGCTGAGTTTAATTATTAGGTAAGAAAAGCAATCGGTTTCCAGATTTAAAAAGGCTATTTCTGCCTCTCGATGGTCTATTAATAAAACATATGATAATACATATCGCGGAAACCACGAAGCGCAAATGTACAAAAAGTTCTTCACTTACTTTTCAATTTCTTTTTACCATCTCATAAAAAAAATTATTACCTAGAAAATGTCTCCCCTTTCTGGAATAAATATGCCCCAGATTTCCTACCTCCAAACTGCGTGTACGCTTGTTTGATATCACAGAGCGCTGTCACCAACTGCTCACGAGGAATTGGCTCCCGATACTGTAATAAATAAATACCTAGGATGAAAACACTGGCATAGTCATCATTTTTTCCTAAGACACAAAAATCTAAGCAAAACATATTCTGGACATAAACCTGCGCCATGGGGGGACATTGACAGTCACCTGTCACTTGAAAGGGGAGCAGGGGAATGTCAACATCCTAACAATCTTAATGACCATAGCATTTTATAAGTTCGGGTTAGAAAAAAGAAGCAATTTTCAATTACTAAATCTGCGATGACTCTCATCTTGGCAAAAACGAGTTCTCCTTAGAGATGTCAAGCAAACTGACTTATCTGATCGTCAGTCACACTCTCTCTGACCATACCTTTGGGCAATGAGCCTCAGTTCGTTGGTCGGAACGTTAGCGTCAGAAGTTACGCCGGCCACGGTGCAAGCCATGCCCCTGGAGGAAGGAAAAAAAAAAAAAATGTATTCATGTGTCTGTAAGCAGAGCAGGTGTCTGAGAGGGCCTTTAAGAAGTATTTGCAAAGCCCCGAGTTCCATGATAAGTTTACCATGCTCGCGTCAATGCTCTGGTTTTCTTCTGAACAGACAGAAACTACAGAAGGTTTATCTTTGCGGGACAAACCTGACGTCGTTTATGACATGAAAGATGCACAGCGCCCCCTCCAGTTCTTCGATAGGCGTATTCAGCGCCACGACGCCGAACAGGGCGAGAGAAGGAGCACTAGGAAGCTAAAGCAAGTCCCGAGAGGGTCCAGAAGCAAGACAGAGGTTTTGCCAGAGGGGAAGAAAAACTACCCCCACTCCTGGGTCATCGGTATTCTCACCTCCAAAGGCCTGGCTGGCCGGGGCGGAGGGAGGGGGCTCAGGGGCTAGGCTCCCAGGAAAGGCGCCTTTCCTTTCTTTGCTGCCGCTCCCCGAGGGCTGCGCTGGCTCCCCTAGAGCTGGCACCCTCTGTCACCTGCTGTCACTACACCTCCGCAAGCCTGCCGGCTGCCGAGCGGCCCGTGGCCTGGCGGTGACTCTGGAGGGATGACGCTTCCTTGGACACGCATCCAAAGGCCCTAGAACCGGCACCCGCCTCGTCCCCCACTGAGGGGGGAAGTCTCTGACGGGCAAACCCAGTGCCCCGCCGGCTAGGAGTCCCGCACGCCCAACGACGCGAAACTGACGGGGCCCATCTAAACTGTTCCCAGACCTCCAGGGGTAAGATTCGGGACACTTCCACACAATTCCCGAGTAGCCGTTCTGAACACTCGGGGAGCCTGCCACGTGTCAGACCCTGCGCCAGTGTATTTCACTCGTGTTACTCTAGTTCATTAAACGGCCACCACCACTCGAGGCGGCACCGAAGCCCAGAGAAGGAAAGCAACGGGTGCGAGGTCACACAGACTTAACCCAGATCTGCACACCTACCACGCCTGTACTCCGAACGGTATAGAATAGTTTCTCCGCCTAGGGCTTGGCCCTGCACGTCAAAAGCATAACGCATCGTCCTAAGCCTCAAGGAAGTTTCAAATAAGAATCAAAAGTGTCCACCAGTAAAGGCACAATAACAAGCGTTCGCTTCAAGTTTACTACGGCACACGGGCCAGCCCTCCCGAAATACGTGCGATCCTACGTATGTGAGCGCGTGAGATATTGAAACCCTCTCCCCCCTGTGAGCTCACTTACTCATCATCGAGCTTATAAATTTTTTCAGGGACAACAACTTCATCAAGCAGCTCGTGGATGTTGCGTCGCTCTGCTGCAAGCCAAACACCGTCGTTCGCTAAAGTTCCCGGACAGGTGCCCGCACGTCCGATGGCCTCCATGGCGTATTCAACCTGGTACAAGCGACCTGCAAAACACAAGCGGTGAGAAACCGAGACTCCCTTCTGGGTGCTTGCACCACTGGGCCAAGAGAGTCAGCGGGAACCCTGACAGGCTCTACCCTCGAGTCCCTCTCTCGTTCTCTCGTGCTGCGCGTGATCGACCTGGTGACCATAATGACATCAAAACACAAGAGAGCATGAACTATACAAAAAGTGTCTTGACTTCCGCCCCACCCCCACCCCCCCAAAAGTCAAGCACTTAAAAATACTTTTGAGACAGATTCTACAACTCCTATTTTGCCTCCTGGAGAAAATATAGTGGTCCTGGAGTCATAGCTTCGAGACCGCAAAGGAAAATATATACCCATGACTCCCGTCCACTGAAAGTAACTCCTGCGTAAAGCACATCCTGGCACCCAGAGTCCAGTGTGTAGCAGGGAACCGATCATTTCTTCCCACTCCCATTTTCTCACGCAGGTCTGTAAGCTGAGTACCAGACCCTCTGTCAGGCGATAGCTTATGGACGTGTGCGGAACTTACCGTGTGTTCTGAACTTTACGGCTCCTGTCAAAAGAAAGTAAGGTAAGATCCTTACTAAAACGAAAGTTACAACTGAAAAAGCATTTCCACGGCTTAAAACCGTTCCGTCCACCCCCTTCTTTGGCCGAGGTGAGGGACGCAAACACGATTTGACACAGGTGGAGACCGAGGCACCGGGGCTGGAGAGGAAAATCGAAAAAGCCCTTTTTTGAAAAAAAAAGAAAAAAAACCAACGCAGAAAAGGAGCCCAAATGAGACGCGGTAGAGGCAGAAAGAGGGATGAGACCCTGCAGGTCCAAGAGGAAGAACTGGGGAAGGAGAAAGAACGGGGCGTCCAGGCGGAGCAGGAAGCTTCAGCAGAAAACACTGAGTCGGACGCCTCACGGGCAAGAGACAAACGGCCGAAGCTCAAAAAAAAGAAAAAGAAAGAATCGCAGCCGCTCGAAAGCTAAGCCAGTATCCCGACCACGGAGTCCAGGAGGACGGACACGTGAAGAGGGGCAGAGGCTTCTCCCGGGAGGGCTGGGGTCCTGCATGCGGAAGGAGGCGGGGGGTTGGGGGTGGGGGCGTGGGGCGACCTCGGCCCCCAGAGCACATTTCCCAAGTAGCGGAACACCAGACGAAGGCCGCAGGACCGGCGCGCCCAGACGAGATTTCTTAAAGGTGGGCCGGGGCCTCGGGGCCTGCCTGGCACTTTGGGAGGCGGTGACCTGCGACCAGGCCGCCGGAGAGTCCTCATTCATCCCGATGCTCCACGCCGGCGCAGCCGGCACCCCCGCGGCGCCCGAAAGGCAGGTACTAACCGGAGAAGAAAAACTGGAATCGGGGGCTACACGAAGGGCCTCACGCCACAGGAAGAACCCACTATCGCCCCGCCGAGTGTCCGCTGCCCATGTGGCCCACGCGCGTGCGCAGAACGATCTCGCGGGGGCGGGGCAGGGGGCGGGGAGAACGGGCCGAAGATACGGAAGCCCTCCGGGGGCGGGGCCGAGGCCGAGGGCGAGGAAGCCCTTCGGGGGCGGAGACAAGGTGGCGGAAGACCCCCGGAAGCGGGGCGAGGCCGAACACCGGGAAGTCCTCTGGGGTGGGACCAACGTGGCGGAAGTGCGGCGGAAGGTCAGACCTCCCCGGAGGCGGCTTCTAAGCCCTCCGGGGGCGGGGACCTGGTGCCGGAGGCCTATCGGAAGCGGGGCGGGGGGCGGTGCAAGACCGTCCTCCACATCTTTCCAAACAGTACATTTCACTTACAGCGAGTTTACGCGGCGACACATTCAGCAGGCTATTTATATCGCCCTGCTTTTCTCCCCGCCAGGCCGGTCATATATCATGCTAAGTCCATCAACATTTCTTCTGAGAAGGAGCCAAGTCCATTTTTATTTCCTCTGGGAGATGCTGGGACTAGGTTCATTTGCATGCAGTTCATTTGCGTACGTCAAAAGTCCGGGTGGGCGTTCCAGCCGCCGCCAGGTTCTGATGCCAAAATCTTTGTCAAAAGCCAAAATCTCCGAGTGGCCAGCCTGCCACTGCCTCTCTGACCTCATCTCCTGCACTCCTCCCCAGGGGTCACTCGCCCCTAGCCACACGGGCCTCCTCGCTGCTCCGCAAACACACCGGCACACGCCAGCCTCGGGGCCTTTGCACTCGCGACAGTTCCCCGGCCTGACACACCCTCCCCGGGGTAGTCCCACGGCCCGGCCGCTTCTCGGGGACACCTTTCCAGACCATCCTATTCAGAGACCCCGACACGCCCTGTCCTCCTTCCCAGTGTATTCCTCTCCAAGCTTACCAACACCCAAGGAGCCCAGGCACAGGCTTGAATCTCTGTGAAGCTGCTACGTAGAAAAAAATACCGAGGCCACAGCTAGAACGGCAGCTTCGTAAAGCTTGTACGTACACTCTGCGTCCCTAGAGTGCCGCCGCCGCCGCCGGGCGTCCCTAGAGTCGCGGAGAGGACAGAAGAAGAAATAGCTTAGCGGACGGCCCCCCGAGCGATTTGACCCACAGAGGAGGATGGCATTGAATACAGAATGACATGCACACCTACCACACCCACTAACTGAGATATGGCGAGGCCAAACTGGATTTTTATCTTGTCATTCGTGGGTGTTCCACAGGACCGACCCATCTTTCGTCGCCTCGAAATAAATCCTTAAACAAGCTATCCTCATGTTTTGCAATAAAGAACGGTTCAGCTAATCCTGTCTAACAAATTTTTAAAAGTTAGCGTACCGGCTTCTCTCTCCTACAAATAACTTTTAAAAGTTCGTCATCATTAGTGAACCAAACTATTAGTTAGGCTATTATTAATAGTACTTTTAAGATGAAATATTAATACAATTCTTTGTGATCAATAAGGAACACTCCAGTTCAGATATGTTTTTAAGTTAAATCAGAGGACTCTCATGGAAATAGGCAGAGTTCCCTAAGAAGCACTCGGTACTTAGTACAGACTTATTTAACTTCCGAGTAACAGAAGCCTTTAAATGACCAGTTAGGGGGTTGCTTGACACACAATTTCAAACCTAGAAAACATGTAGGGAAGTAAAATAAACGTATCAACGGTAGATGTAAAATAAACGTGCTTTAATTTCCATGTTTTTAGAAAAGATTTTATGGATGTATCTTTAGAGGGGAAGTGGGGAGAAATAGAGGGGGAGAAACATGAGTGTGTGGTCGCTTCTCATGCACCCACACTGACTGGGGACCTGGCCTGCAACCCAGGCCTGTGCCCTGACTGGGAATCGAACCAGCAACCCTTTAGTTCACTCAATCCACGGAGCCACACCAGGCAGACATACATGATTTTAATATACAAAGATATACGAAGTACATAGTAGGTGCTCACTTTGTTGAATGCATACACGAATGAATACATGAGTCCATACCATCTGACAATTCCCTTTTCTTTCCAATATTCCGAGTTTCATCGTCGGTCGCGAAACAACTTTCACCTAGTTGCAGAAATTTGCTACTAAGGATGATGAGGCATTAGCCTGCGCTTCTTAAAATCGGAGACCCAGTCTTACTCAGATTTGAGTATGAAGAGAGGGGATAACAGCACGCTGGTTAAGAACACAGGATTTTCAGGTGGACGGCTTGGGTTCCTTCCAGCCTCTAACACCTGCTCTCTGACCTGAAAGCAAGTTACCTCCTTCTCTGCATATCAGTTTTGCCTTCTGTAAAACTGACCACGGTGAGGATGAAATAAAACTGTGCATGGAAGTGCCAGCACGGGGTCATTCTGATTATTCCACAAATGACTACTAGAGTAATGGTAACCGATAGACCTCCAAAGACACAAATACACAGAAATATTGCAACAAAAGCAGTCACTACCTGCAGAGCTACTGATTCTGCCTGAAACCTCCCGGAGGGCCACTAAAGGTCGTTTCCCTACAGATCACCCGAGGAACGGAACCTTGCAAAATACGAGGGAAGAGCTTGTCTGTGGAACTGGGCACTCTCTGCACAGTACAATGACAGTTCAATAAGAAGCTTCCCCAGAGTCTACACCCTTTAAAGCTAATAATGATAATTAGAAGAGCAACCTACTAATAGCACACAGATGACATATTTCAAAAAAAAAAAAAAAGTGAAGGGGTTCAAGCAGTGACGCACACTAAAAACAGTATAAGAACAAAAATAAGAAGGTATTGGGCCGATAGTTAGAAATACAAACAACACGGGAGAAAAACTGGGACAACCGTAAAAGAACAACAATTTAAAACAAGACCCAAAAATTGCCAATAACAAGAGACAAAGTAAACTGGATACATAAAAGGTATAAATAAGAAAAATGACATTAACACTCTGAGAGACTTAAGTTTTGGCTGTACAAATTCAATTTTAACTTTGAATATCATTTCTCTAGTACTGTCTCAAATTTGGGGACTTAGAAGAATGATTTACCTAAAAAATTTGGTGATTAAGGAAGGACAAAGGACTGCAAAGCTGAAAACCTTATTTTGAATACTTGGCACCACCACTCGTTTAGCAGTGAACCTGCACGTGCCACAATATCCTAACCTACATCAATATGGATATCTATTGGCACAATGTCAATAATTGTTAAAAGTGTATGGCAAGAACTCTTCAAGTCATTATATTTGAATATTTTATGTATGTTTGAATTTTTTAATTCTAGAAAATTAATAAGAAAGAATAACTTCTGCTTTGCTGCCTCACTGTTGTGCAGAAAAAATTAAATAAGCTACATTATCTTACTAAGTCAGGTAGTATCTAGGTATAGTTTGCCATTCTTTTTTTTTTTTTTTTTTTTTTTAACCCCCCGCTACGACTACTCACACTTAGTGTGCTGGGACAGACGTGCGCTCTGCACAGTCTCCCGCTGGCCTTACTCCTCGCTTTCGGGGTTCCTACAGCCACCCCGAAAGAGCACTGGGCCTGATGATGGGGTACATACGAAGCGTTTCTGGAAACCTGTTAGCTCTTCTGAAGCTCCATCCAGGAAGGCTGAGTCTATTAAAGATAGAAGCCTGTTAACCCTAGGCTCATTAACGCTAAACCTATCAACCCTGAGCCTAGCCATCTAGCCCTATCCGTACAATGGACTCGGTGAGCTTCCCTTAGCTGTAATTCCCAGAGTTCCCCACAGGAGGGCAGCACTGAGACAGACGGGGAGCCACAGCCGGCAAGCACACTGACAGGTTGATGGAAGAGTTCCTCTGGAGCGCACAGGAGCAGGTGAAGCGCGTTGAGTTCAGTGGACTTAAGTGGCTTCTTGGCAATCCCAGAGCCTGGCGTCTGAATCGAGAGGTGATGATTTGCACTTTCTAAAAAAGTCTGAGCACCATCAGATTAAGTAAATGTTGAGTTTACTATTGTAATTTGTTACCGTAAACCTCTCCATAGAATTGCGGAGGACGTGTAAGACCTTCGGGAGCAGGACAGAGGACCCCGAAGTCCCGGGGCGGGGGGTGCAGGGAAGGGGACGCGGCAGTTCTTCGGGAGTGGGGACAGGGTGGCGGAAGACTCCCGGAAGCGAGGCGAGGCCGAACACCCGGAAGACCTTCGGGGTGGGACCAAGATGGCGGGGCAGGCTACGTAGACCTTCGGGGGTTTGGCCTCGGCTGCGAGGGACCTCCTAGGGCGGGAACAAGATGGCGGGTCCGCCGCGAGCGGAAGTCGCCCGGAAGTCCTCTGGGGTGGGACCGGGAGGGCGGAAGTGTCCCGGAAGTGCGGCGGAAGGTCAGACTTCCCGGAAGCGGCTCCTAAGTCCTCCAGGGGCGGGGGCGAGGTGCCGGAACGCTATCGGAGGATGTGTAAGACCTTCGGGAGCAGGATAGAGGACCCCGAAGTCCTGGGGCGGGGTTGGGGCAGGGAAGGGGACGCGGCAGTTCCCCGGGGGCGGGGACAGGGTGGCGGAAGACTCCCGGAAGCCAGGATATAAAATATGGACTCAGTCTATGTTGAAAGAATACTCACTCAGCCCGAGTTCTAACAGAATACTCAGTCAGTCCATGTTCAAACAGAATATTCTTTGTTAATTGTCTTTTCCGTTCAATCCAGCGGCCCGTCTGCCAGGCCGAGCAAGCTGCTCACCTGTTCTCTATTACCAGTCTTCTGCCTTCACCCCGAGGGGCGTGTCTTCCAGGCCGAGCAACCTGCTCAGCTGTTCTCTGTTACCTGTTTTCTAACAAAATATGGACACAGTCTATGTTTAAAGAACACTCACTCAGCCTCTGTTCTAAGGGAATAATCAACCAGCCTGAATTTCAATAGAATATGGACTCAGTCTTTGTTTAAAAAAAGTACCCACTCAGCTATTTTTCTAACAGAATATGGACTCAGGAAACTACAGAGGCTCATTACATACACAGTTCCAGTTCCACATCTGCAGATGTCACCAACCATGGATAAAAAATATCAAAACATCTCAGAATGTTCCAAAAAGCAAAACTTGAATTTGTCAGATGAAATCACTGTGCTGAATTTATAGGAATAAAATATGGACACAGTCTATGTTTAAAGAACACTCACTCAGCCTCTGTTCTAAGGGAATAATCAACCAGCCTGAATTTCAATAGAATATGGACTCAGTCTTTGTTTAAAAAAAGTACCCACTCAGCTATTTTTATAACAGAATATGGACCTAGTCTACGATTAAAGAATACCTACTCAGTCTGTGTTCTTACAGAATGTGGACTCAGTCCATGATTAAAAAGTACTCATTCAGCCTCTCTTCTAACAGAATACACACTCAGCCTGTGTTTCAACACCTTATGGACTCAGTCTCTGTTTAAAGAATAATCACCTTGCCAATGTTCTAAGAGAATAGTCATTCAACCTGTGTTGCAACAGATTATGGACTCAGTCTATGTTGAAAGAATACTCACTCAGCCCGAGTTCTAACAGAATACTCAGTCAGTCCATGTTCAAACAGAATATTCTTTGTTAATTGTCTTTTCCCTTCAATCCAGCGGCCCGTCTGCCAGGCCGAGCAAGCTGCTCACCTGTTCTCTATTACCAGTCTTCTGCCTTCACCCCGAGGGGCGTGTCTTCCAGGCCGAGCAACCTGCTCAGCTGTTCTCTGATACCTGTTTTCTAACAAAATATGGACACAGTCTATGTTTAAAGAACACTCACTCAGCCTCTGTTCTAAGGGAATAATCAACCAGCCTGAATTTCAATAGAATATGGACTCAGTCTTTGTTTAAAAAAAGTACCCACTCAGCTATTTTTCTAACAGAATATGGACTCAGGAAACTACAGAGGCTCATTACATACACAGTTCCAGCTCCACATCTGCAGATGTCACCAACCATGGATAAAAAATATCAAAACATCTCAGAATGTTCCAAAAAGCAAAACTTGAACTTGTCAGATGAAATCACTGTGCTGAATTTATGGGAATAAAATATGGACACAGTCTATGTTTAAAGAACACTCACTCAGCCTCTGTTCTAAGGGAATAATCAACCAGCCTGAATTTCAATAGAATATGGACTCAGTCTTTGTTTAAAAAAAGTACCCACTCAGCTATTTTTATAACAGAATATGGACTCAGGAAACTACAGAGGCTCATTACATACACAGTTCCAGCTCCACATCTGCAGATGTCACCAACCATGGATAAAAAATATCAAAACATCTCAGAATGTTCCAAAAAGCAAAACTTGAACTTGTCAGATGAAATCACTGTGCTGAATTTATGGGAATAAAATATGGACACAGTCTATGTTTAAAGAACACTCACTCAGCCTCTGTTCTAAGGGAATAATCAACCAGCCTGAATTTCAATAGAATATGGACTCAGTCTTTGTTTAAAAAGTACCCTCTCAGCTATTGTTCTAACAGAATATGGACCTAGTCTACGATTAAAGAATACCTACTCAGTCTGTGTTCTTACAGAATGTGGACTCAGTCCATGATTAAAAAGTACTCATTCAGCCTCTCTTCTAACAGAATACACACTCAGCCTGTGTTTCAACACCTTATGGACTCAGTCTCTGTTTAAAGAATAATCACCTTGCCAATGTTCTAAGAGAATAGTCATTCAACCTGTGTTGCAACAGATTATGGACTCAGTCTATGTTGAAAGAATACTCACTCAGCCCGAGTTCTAACAGAATACTCAGTCAGTCCATGTTCAAACAGAATATTCTTTGTTAATTGTCTTTTCCCTTCAATCCAGCGGCCCGTCTGCCAGGCCGAGCAAGCTGCTCACCTGTTCTCTATTACCAGTCTTCTGCCTTCACCCCGAGGGGCGTGTCTTCCAGGCCGAGCAACCTGCTCAGCTGTTCTCTGTTACCTGTTTTCTAACAAAATATGGACACAGTCTATGTTTAAAGAACACTCACTCAGCCTCTGTTCTAAGGGAATAATCAACCAGCCTGAATTTCAATAGAATATGGACTCAGTCTTTGTTTAAAAAAAGTACCCACTCAGCTATTTTTCTAACAGAATATGGACTCAGGAAACTACAGAGGCTCATTACATACACAGTTCCAGTTCCACATCTGCAGATGTCACCAACCATGGATAAAAAATATCAAAACATCTCAGAATGTTCCAAAAAGCAAAACTTGAACTTGTCAGATGAAATCACTGTGCTGAATTTATGGGAATAAAATATGGAAACAGTCTATGTTTAAAGAACACTCACTCAGCCTCTGTTCTAAGGGAATAATCAACCAGCCTGAATTTCAATAGACTATGGACTCAGTCTTTGTTTAAAAAAAGTACCCACTCAGCTATTTTTCTAACAGAATATGGACTCAGGAAACTACAGAGGCTCATTACATACACAGTTCCAGCTCCACATCTGCAGATGTCACCAACCATGGATAAAAAATATCAAAACATCTCAGAATGTTCCAAAAAGCAAAACTTGAACTTGTCAGATGAAATCACTGTGCTGAATTTATGGGAATAAAATATGGACACAGTCTATGTTTAAAGAACACTCACTCAGCCTCTGTTCTAAGGGAATAATCAACCAGCCTCAATTTCAATAGAATATGGACTCAGTCTTTGTTTAAAAAGTACCCTCTCAGCTATTGTTCTAACAGAATATGGACCTAGTCTACGATTAAAGAATACCTACTCAGTCTGTGTTCTTACAGAATGTGGACTCAGTCCATGATTAAAAAGTACTCATTCAGTCTCTCTTCTAACAGAATACACACTCAGCCTGTGTTTCAACACCTTATGGACTCAGTCTCTGTTTAAAGAATAATCACCTTGCCAATGTTCTAAGAGAATAGTCATTCAACCTGTGTTGCAACAGATTATGGACTCAGTCTATGTTGAAAGAATACTCACTCAGCCCGAGTTCTAACAGAATACTCAGTCAGTCCATGTTCAAACAGAATATTCTTTGTTAATTGTCTTTTCCCTTCAATCCAGCGGCCCGTCTGCCAGGCCGAGCAAGCTGCTCACCTGTTCTCTATTACCAGTCTTCTGCCTTCACCCCGAGGGGCGTGTCTTCCAGGCCGAGCAACCTGCTCAGCTGTTCTCTGTTACCTGTTTTCTAACAAAATATGGACACAGTCTATGTTTAAAGAACACTCACTCAGCCTCTGTTCTAAGGGAATAATCAACCAGCCTGAATTTCAATAGAATATGGACTCAGTCTTTGTTTAAAAAAAGTACCCACTCAGCTATTTTTATAACAGAATATGGACTCAGGAAACTACAGAGGCTCATTACATACACAGTTCCAGTTCCACATCTGCAGATGTCACCAACCATGGATAAAAAATATCAAAACATCTCAGAATGTTCCAAAAAGCAAAACTTGAACTTGTCAGATGAAATCACTGTGCTGAATTTATGGGAATAAAATATGGACACAGTCTATGTTTAAAGAACACTCACTCAGCCTCTGTTCTAAGGGAATAATCAACCAGCCTGAATTTCAATAGACTATGGACTCAGTCTTTGTTTAAAAAAAGTACCCACTCAGCTATTTTTATAACAGAATATGGACTCAGGAAACTACAGAGGCTCATTACATACACAGTTCCAGTTCCACATCTGCAGATGTCACCAACCATGGATAAAAAATATCAAAACATCTCAGAATGTTCCAAAAAGCAAAACTTGAACTTGTCAGATGAAATCACTGTGCTGAATTTATGGGAATAAAATATGGACACAGTCTATGTTTAAAGAACACTCACTCAGCCTCTGTTCTAAGGGAATAATCAACCAGCCTGAATTTCAATAGAATATGGACTCAGTCTTTGTTTAAAAAGTACCCTCTCAGCTATTGTTCTAACAGAATATGGACCTAGTCTATGATTAAAGAATACCTACTCAGTCTGTGTTCTTACAGAATGTGGACTCAGTCCATGATTAAAAAGTACTCATTCAGCCTCTCTTCTAACAGAATACACACTCAGCCTGTGTTTCAACACCTTATGGACTCAGTCTCTGTTTAAAGAATAATCACCTTGCCAATGTTCTAAGAGAATAGTCATTCAACCTGTGTTGCAACAGATTATGGACTCAGTCTATGTTGAAAGAATACTCACTCAGCCCGAGTTCTAACAGAATACTCAGTCAGTCCATGTTCAAACAGAATATTCTTTGTTAATTGTCTTTTCCCTTCAATCCAGCGGCCCGTCTGCCAGGCCGAGCAAGCTGCTCACCTGTTCTCTATTACCAGTCTTCTGCCTTCACCCCGAGGGGCGTGTCTTCCAGGCCGAGCAACCTGCTCAGCTGTTCTCTGTTACCTGTTTTCTAACAAAATATGGACACAGTCTATGTTTAAAGAACACTCACTCAGCCTCTGTTCTAAGGGAATAATCAACCAGCCTGAATTTCAATAGAATATGGACTCAGTCTTTGTTTTAAAAAAGTACCCACTCAGCTATTTTTCTAACAGAATATGGACTCAGGAAACTACAGAGGCTCATTACATACACAGTTCCAGTTCCACATCTGCAGATGTCACCAACCATGGATAAAAAATATCAAAACATCTCAGAATGTTCCAAAAAGCAAAACTTGAACTTGTCAGATGAAATCACTGTGCTGAATTTATGGGAATAAAATATGGACACAGTCTATGTTTAAAGAACACTCACTCAGCCTCTGTTCTAAGGGAATAATCAACCAGCTTGAATTTCAATAGAATATGGACTCAGTCTTTGTTTAAAAAAAGTACCCACTCAGCTATTTTTATAACAGAATATGGACTCAGGAAACTACAGAGGCTCATTACATACACAGTTCCAGCTCCACATCTGCAGATGTCACCAACCATGGATAAAAAATATCAAAACATCTCAGAATGTTCCAAAAAGCAAAACTTGAACTTGTCAGATGAAATCACTGTGCTGAATTTATGGGAATAAAATATGGACACAGTCTATGTTTAAAGAACACTCACTCAGCCTCTGTTCTAAGGGAATAATCAACCAGCCTGAATTTCAATAGAATATGGACTCAGTCTTTGTTTAAAAAGTACCCTCTCAGCTATTGTTCTAACAGAATATGGACCTAGTCTACGATTAAAGAATACTTACTCAGTCTGTGTTCTTACAGAATGTGGACTCAGTCCATGATTAAAAAGTACTCATTCAGCCTCTCTTCTAACAGAATACACACTCAGCCTGTGTTTCAACACCTTATGGACTCAGTCTCTGTTTAAAGAATAATCACCTTGCCAATGTTCTAAGAGAATAGTCATTCAACCTGTGTTGCAACAGATTATGGACTCAGTCTATGTTGAAAGAATACTCACTCAGCCCGAGTTCTAACAGAATACTCAGTCAGTCCATGTTCAAACAGAATATTCTTTGTTAATTGTCTTTTCCCTTCAATCCAGCGGCCCGTCTGCCAGGCCGAGCAAGCTGCTCACCTGTTCTCTATTACCAGTCTTCTGCCTTCACCCCGAGGGGCGTGTCTTCCAGGCCGAGCAACCTGCTCAGCTGTTCTCTGTTACCTGTTTTCTAACAAAATATGGACACAGTCTATGTTTAAAGAACACTCACTCAGCCTCTGTTCTAAGGGAATAATCAACCAGCCTGAATTTCAATAGAATATGGACTCAGTCTTTGTTTTAAAAAAGTACCCACTCAGCTATTTTTCTAACAGAATATGGACTCAGGAAACTACAGAGGCTCATTACATACACAGTTCCAGTTCCACATCTGCAGATGTCACCAACCATGGATAAAAAATATCAAAACATCTCAGAATGTTCCAAAAAGCAACACTTGAACTTGTCAGATGAAATCACTGTGCTGAATTTATGGGAATAAAATATGGACACAGTCTATGTTTAAAGAACACTCACTCAGCCTCTGTTCTAAGGGAATAATCAACCAGCCTGAATTTCAATAGAATATGGACTCAGTCTTTGTTTAAAAAAAGTACCCACTCAGCTATTTTTATAACAGAATATGGACCTAGTCTACGATTAAAGAATACCTACTCAGTCTGTGTTCTTACAGAATGTGGACTCAGTCCATGATTAAAAAGTACTCATTCAGCCTCTCTTCTAACAGAATACACACTCAGCCTGTGTTTCAACACCTTATGGACTCAGTCTCTGTTTAAAGAATAATCACCTTGCCAATGTTCTAAGAGAATAGTCATTCAACCTGTGTTGCAACAGATTATGGACTCAGTCTATGTTGAAAGAATACTCACTCAGCCCGAGTTCTAACAGAATACTCAGTCAGTCCATGTTCAAACAGAATATTCTTTGTTAATTGTCTTTTCCCTTCAATCCAGCGGCCCGTCTGCCAGGCCGAGCAAGCTGCTCACCTGTTCTCTATTACCAGTCTTCTGCCTTCACCCCGAGGGGCGTGTCTTCCAGGCCGAGCAACCTGCTCAGCTGTTCTCTGTTACCTGTTTTCTAACAAAATATGGACACAGTCTATGTTTAAAGAACACTCACTCAGCCTCTGTTCTAAGGGAATAATCAACCAGCCTGAATTTCAATAGAATATGGACTCAGTCTTTGTTTTAAAAAAGTACCCACTCTCCTGCTAAACCAAGCACGCCGTTGTCCGGAGACAGCCAACTGACCTGGAGTCTGCACAATCCTTCCCCATGTGGGAAGGCCACCCTCCCCTCCACACCCCCACTCTTATTAGGGATTTCTGGACCCAAGGCTAGGTAGGACGACGACCATGTCCAGCTTGAAGCAGCTAGAGGAGCTTGAGACCTTCGCCCATTGTCCTTTACAAGATTACAAAGGGTCTTAATATCTGAGAGGGAGGGATAGTTATTTTTTACGAACCATGGGTATGGACTTGGGGGGCGATGCTGGGGGAGGGAGATACTGGGTGGAGGGGAGTAAAGGGGAAAAAATTGGAACTACTGTAACAACATAATCAATAAAATATACTTAAAAATAAATAAATAAATAAATAAAAAAAAAAAAAAAAAAAAAAAAAAGTACCCACTCAGCTATTTTTCTAACAGAATATGGACTCAGGAAACTACAGAGGCTCATTACATACACAGTTCCAGTTCCACATCTGCAGATGTCACCAACCATGGATAAAAAATATCAAAACATCTCAGAATGTTCCAAAAAGCAAAACTTGAACTTGTCAGATGAAATCACTGTGCTGAATTTATGGGAATAAAATATGGACACAGTCTATGTTTAAAGAACACTCACTCAGCCTCTGTTCTAAGGGAATAATCAACCAGCCTGAATTTCAATAGAATATGGACTCAGTCTTTGTTTAAAAAAAGTACCCACTCAGCTATTTTTATAACAGAATATGGACTCAGGAAACTACAGAGGCTCATTACATACACAGTTCCAGCTCCACATCTGCAGATGTCACCAACCATGGATAAAAAATATCAAAACATCTCAGAATGTTCCAAAAAGCAAAACTTGAACTTGTCAGATGAAATCACTGTGCTGAATTTATGGGAATAAAATATGGACACAGTCTATGTTTAAAGAACACTCACTCAGCCTCTGTTCTAAGGGAATAATCAACCAGCCTGAATTTCAATAGAATATGGACTCAGTCTTTGTTTAAAAAGTACCCTCTCAGCTATTGTTCTAACAGAATATGGACCTAGTCTACGATTAAAGAATACCTACTCAGTCTGTGTTCTTACAGAATGTGGACTCAGTCCATGATTAAAAAGTACTCATTCAGCCTCTCTTCTAACAGAATACACACTCAGCCTGTGTTTCAACACCTTATGGACTCAGTCTCTGTTTAAAGAATAATCACCTTGCCAATGTTCTAAGAGAATAGTCATTCAACCTGTGTTGCAACAGATTATGGACTCAGTCTATGTTGAAAGAATACTCACTCAGCCCGAGTTCTAACAGAATACTCAGTCAGTCCATGTTCAAACAGAATATTCTTTGTTAATTGTCTTTTCCCTTCAATCCAGCGGCCCGTCTGCCAGGCCGAGCAAGCTGCTCACCTGTTCTCTATTACCAGTCTTCTGCCTTCACCCCGAGGGGCGTGTCTTCCAGGCCGAGCAACCTGCTCAGCTGTTCTCTGTTACCTGTTTTCTAAAAAAATATGGACACAGTCTATGTTTAAAGAACACTCACTCAGCCTCTGTTCCAAGGGAATAATCAACCAGCCTGAATTTCAATAGAATATGGACTCAGTCTTTGTTTTAAAAAAGTACCCACTCAGCTATTTTTCTAACAGAATATGGACTCAGGAAACTACAGAGGCTCATTACATACACAGTTCCAGTTCCACATCTGCAGATGTCACCAACCATGGATAAAAAATATCAAAACATCTCAGAATGTTCCAAAAAGCAAAACTTGAACTTGTCAGATGAAATCACTGTGCTGAATTTATGGGAATAAAATATGGACACAGTCTATGTTTAAAGAACACTCACTCAGCCTCTGTTCTAAGGGAATAATCAACCAGCCTGAATTTCAATAGAATATGGACTCAGTCTTTGTTTAAAAAAAGTACCCACTCAGCTATTTTTATAACAGAATATGGACTCAGGAAACTACAGAGGCTCATTACATACACAGTTCCAGCTCCACATCTGCAGATGTCACCAACCATGGATAAAAAATATCAAAACATCTCAGAATGTTCCAAAAAGCAAAACTTGAACTTGTCAGATGAAATCACTGTGCTGAATTTATGGGAATAAAATATGGACACAGTCTATGTTTAAAGAACACTCACTCAGCCTCTGTTCTAAGGGAATAATCAACCAGCCTGAATTTCAATAGAATATGGACTCAGTCTTTGTTTAAAAAAAGTACCCACTCAGCTATTTTTATAACAGAATATGGACCTAGTCTACGATTAAAGAATACCTACTCAGTCTGTGTTCTTACAGAATGTGGACTCAGTCCATGATTAAAAAGTACTCATTCAGCCTCTCTTCTAACAGAATACACACTCAGCCTGTGTTTCAACACCTTATGGACTCAGTCTCTGTTTAAAGAATAATCACCTTGCCAATGTTCTAAGAGAATAGTCATTCAACCTGTGTTGCAACAGATTATGGACTCAGTCTATGTTGAAAGAATACTCACTCAGCCCGAGTTCTAACAGAATACTCAGTCAGTCCATGTTCAAACAGAATATTCTTTGTTAATTGCCTTTTCCCTTCAATCCAGCGGCCCGTCTGCCAGGCCGAGCAAGCTGCTCACCTGTTCTCTATTACCAGTCTTCTGCCTTCACCCCGAGGGGCGTGTCTTCCAGGCCGAGCATCCTGCTCAGCTGTTCTCTGTTACCTGTTTTCTAACAAAATATGGACACAGTCTATGTTTAAAGAACACTCACTCAGCCTCTGTTCTAAGGGAATAATCAACCAGCCTGAATTTCAATAGAATATGGACTCAGTCTTTGTTTTAAAAAAGTACCCACTCAGCTATTTTTCTAACAGAATATGGACTCAGGAAACTACAGAGGCTCATTACATACACAGTTCCAGTTCCACATCTGCAGATGTCACCAACCATGGATAAAAAATATCAAAACATCTCAGAATGTTCCAAAAAGCAAAACTTGAACTTGTCAGATGAAATCACTGTGCTGAATTTATGGGAATAAAATATGGACACAGTCTATGTTTAAAGAACACTCACTCAGCCTCTGTTCTAAGGGAATAATCAACCAGCCTGAATTTCAATAGAATATGGACTCAGTCTTTGTTTAAAAAAAGTACCCACTCAGCTATTTTTATAACAGAATATGGACCTAGTCTACGATTAAAGAATACCTACTCAGTCTGTGTTCTTACAGAATGTGGACTCAGTCCATGATTAAAAAGTACTCATTCAGCCTCTCTTCTAACAGAATACACACTCAGCCTGTGTTTCAACACCTTATGGACTCAGTCTCTGTTTAAAGAATAATCACCTTGCCAATGTTCTAAGAGAATAGTCATTCAACCTGTGTTGCAACAGATTATGGACTCAGTCTATGTTGAAAGAATACTCACTCAGCCCGAGTTCTAACAGAATACTCAGTCAGTCCATGTTCAAACAGAATATTCTTTGTTAATTGTCTTTTCCCTTCAATCCAGCGGCCCGTCTGCCAGGCCGAGCAAGCTGCTCACCTGTTCTCTATTACCAGTCTTCTGCCTTCACCCCGAGGGGCGTGTCTTCCAGGCCGAGCAACCTGCTCAGCTGTTCTCTGTTACCTGTTTTCTAACAAAATATGGACACAGTCTATGTTTAAAGAACACTCACTCAGCCTCTGTTCTAAGGGAATAATCAACCAGCCTGAATTTCAATAGAATATGGACTCAGTCTTTGTTTAAAAAAAGTACCCACTCAGCTATTTTTATAACAGAATATGGACTCAGGAAACTACAGAGGCTCATTACATACACAGTTCCAGCTCCACATCTGCAGATGTCACCAACCATGGATAAAAAATATCAAAACATCTCAGAATGTTCCAAAAAGCAAAACTTGAACTTGTCAGATGAAATCACTGTGCTGAATTTATGGGAATAAAATATGGACACAGTCTATGTTTAAAGAACACTCACTCAGCCTCTGTTCTAAGGGAATAATCAACCAGCCTGAATTTCAATAGAATATGGACTCAGTCTTTGTTTAAAAAAAGTACCCACTCAGCTATTTTTATAACAGAATATGGACTCAGGAAACTACAGAGGCTCATTACATACACAGTTCCAGCTCCACATCTGCAGATGTCACCAACCATGGATAAAAAATATCAAAACATCTCAGAATGTTCCAAAAAGCAAAACTTGAACTTGTCAGATGAAATCACTGTGCTGAATTTATGGGAATAAAATATGGACACAGTCTATGTTTAAAGAACACTCACTCAGCCTCTGTTCTAAGGGAATAATCAACCAGCCTGAATTTCAATAGAATATGGACTCAGTCTTTGTTTAAAAAAAGTACCCACTCAGCTATTTTTATAACAGAATATGGACTCAGGAAACTACAGAGGCTCATTACATACACAGTTCCAGCTCCACATCTGCAGATGTCACCAACCATGGATAAAAAATATCAAAACATCTCAGAATGTTCCAAAAAGCAAAACTTGAACTTGTCAGATGAAATCACTGTGCTGAATTTATGGGAATAAAATATGGACACAGTCTATGTTTAAAGAACACTCACTCAGCCTCTGTTCTAAGGGAATAATCAACCAGCCTGAATTTCAATAGAATATGGACTCAGTCTTTGTTTAAAAAAAGTACCCACTCAGCTATTTTTATAACAGAATATGGACTCAGGAAACTACAGAGGCTCATTACATACACAGTTCCAGTTCCACATCTGCAGATGTCACCAACCATGGATAAAAAATATCAAAACATCTCAGAATGTTCCAAAAAGCAAAACTTGAACTTGTCAGATGAAATCACTGTGCTGAATTTATGGGAATAAAATATGGACACAGTCTATGTTTAAAGAACACTCACTCAGCCTCTGTTCTAAGGGAATAATCAACCAGCCTGAATTTCAATAGAATATGGACTCAGTCTTTGTTTTAAAAAAGTACCCACTCAGCTATTTTTATAACAGAATATGGACTCAGGAAACTACAGAGGCTCATTACATACACAGTTCCAGTTCCACATCTGCAGATGTCACCAACCATGGATAAAAAATATCAAAACATCTCAGAATGTTCCAAAAAGCAAAACTTGAACTTGTCAGATGAAATCACTGTGCTGAATTTATGGGAATAAAATATGGACACAGTCTATGTTTAAAGAACACTCACTCAGCCTCTGTTCTAAGGGAATAATCAACCAGCCTGAATTTCAATAGAATATGGACTCAGTCTTTGTTTAAAAAAAGTACCCACTCAGCTATTTTTATAACAGAATATGGACTCAGGAAACTACAGAGGCTCATTACATACACAGTTCCAGTTCCACATCTGCAGATGTCACCAACCATGGATAAAAAATATCAAAACATCTCAGAATGTTCCAAAAAGCAAAACTTGAACTTGTCAGATGAAATCACTGTGCTGAATTTATGGGAATAAAATATGGACACAGTCTATGTTTAAAGAACACTCACTCAGCCTCTGTTCTAAGGGAATAATCAACCAGCCTGAATTTCAATAGAATATGGACTCAGTCTTTGTTTAAAAAAAGTACCCACTCAGCTATTTTTATAACAGAATATGGACTCAGGAAACTACAGAGGCTCATTACATACACAGTTCCAGCTCCACATCTGCAGATGTCACCAACCATGGATAAAAAATATCAAAACATCTCAGAATGTTCCAAAAAGCAAAACTTGAACTTGTCAGATGAAATCACTGTGCTGAATTTATGGGAATAAAATATGGACACAGTCTATGTTTAAAGAACACTCACTCAGCCTCTGTTCTAAGGGAATAATCAACCAGCCTGAATTTCAATAGAATATGGACTCAGTCTTTGTTTAAAAAAAGTACCCACTCAGCTATTTTTATAACAGAATATGGACTCAGGAAACTACAGAGGCTCATTACATACACAGTTCCAGTTCCACATCTGCAGATGTCACCAACCATGGATAAAAAATATCAAAACATCTCAGAATGTTCCAAAAAGCAAAACTTGAACTTGTCAGATGAAATCACCGTGCTGAATTTATGGGAATAAAATATGGACACAGTCTATGTTTAAAGAACACTCACTCAGCCTCTGTTCTAAGGGAATAATCAACCAGCCTGAATTTCAATAGAATATGGACTCAGTCTTTGTTTAAAAAAAGTACCCACTCAGCTATTTTTATAACAGAATATGGACTCAGGAAACTACAGAGGCTCATTACATACACAGTTCCAGCTCCACATCTGCAGATGTCACCAACCATGGATAAAAAATATCAAAACATCTCAGAATGTTCCAAAAAGCAAAACTTGAACTTGTCAGATGAAATCACTGTGCTGAATTTATGGGAATAAAATATGGACACAGTCTATGTTTAAAGAACACTCACTCAGCCTCTGTTCTAAGGGAATAATCAACCAGCCTGAATTTCAATAGAATATGGACTCAGTCTTTGTTTAAAAAAAGTACCCACTCAGCTATTTTTATAACAGAATATGGACTCAGGAAACTACAGAGGCTCATTACATACACAGTTCCAGCTCCACATCTGCAGATGTCACCAACCATGGATAAAAAATATCAAAACATCTCAGAATGTTCCAAAAAGCAAAACTTGAACTTGTCAGATGAAATCACTGTGCTGAATTTATGGGAATAAAATATGGACACAGTCTATGTTTAAAGAACACTCACTCAGCCTCTGTTCTAAGGGAATAATCAACCAGCCTGAATTTCAATAGAATATGGACTCAGTCTTTGTTTAAAAAAAGTACCCACTCAGCTATTTTTATAACAGAATATGGACTCAGGAAACTACAGAGGCTCATTACATACACAGTTCCAGTTCCACATCTGCAGATGTCACCAACCATGGATAAAAAATATCAAAACATCTCAGAATGTTCCAAAAAGCAAAACTTGAACTTGTCAGATGAAATCACCGTGCTGAATTTATGGGAATAAAATATGGACACAGTCTATGTTTAAAGAACACTCACTCAGCCTCTGTTCTAAGGGAATAATCAACCAGCCTGAATTTCAATAGAATATGGACTCAGTCTTTGTTTAAAAAAAGTACCCACTCAGCTATTTTTATAACAGAATATGGACTCAGGAAACTACAGAGGCTCATTACATACACAGTTCCAGTTCCACATCTGCAGATGTCACCAACCATGGATAAAAAATATCAAAACATCTCAGAATGTTCCAAAAAGCAAAACTTGAACTTGTCAGATGAAATCACTGTGCTGAATTTATGGGAATAAAATATGGACACAGTCTATGTTTAAAGAACACTCACTCAGCCTCTGTTCTAAGGGAATAATCAACCAGCCTGAATTTCAATAGAATATGGACTCAGTCTTTGTTTTAAAAAAGTACCCACTCAGCTATTTTTATAACAGAATATGGACTCAGGAAACTACAGAGGCTCATTACATACACAGTTCCAGTTCCACATCTGCAGATGTCACCAACCATGGATAAAAAATATCAAAACATCTCAGAATGTTCCAAAAAGCAAAACTTGAACTTGTCAGATGAAATCACTGTGCTGAATTTATGGGAATAAAATATGGACACAGTCTATGTTTAAAGAACACTCACTCAGCCTCTGTTCTAAGGGAATAATCAACCAGCCTGAATTTCAATAGAATATGGACTCAGTCTTTGTTTAAAAAAAGTACCCACTCAGCTATTTTTATAACAGAATATGGACTCAGGAAACTACAGAGGCTCATTACATACACAGTTCCAGTTCCACATCTGCAGATGTCACCAACCATGGATAAAAAATATCAAAACATCTCAGAATGTTCCAAAAAGCAAAACTTGAACTTGTCAGATGAAATCACCGTGCTGAATTTATGGGAATAAAATATGGACACAGTCTATGTTTAAAGAACACTCACTCAGCCTCTGTTCTAAGGGAATAATCAACCAGCCTGAATTTCAATAGAATATGGACTCAGTCTTTGTTTAAAAAAAGTACCCACTCAGCTATTTTTATAACAGAATATGGACTCAGGAAACTACAGAGGCTCATTACATACACAGTTCCAGCTCCACATCTGCAGATGTCACCAACCATGGATAAAAAATATCAAAACATCTCAGAATGTTCCAAAAAGCAAAACTTGAACTTGTCAGATGAAATCACTGTGCTGAATTTATGGGAATAAAATATGGACACAGTCTATGTTTAAAGAACACTCACTCAGCCTCTGTTCTAAGGGAATAATCAACCAGCCTGAATTTCAATAGAATATGGACTCAGTCTTTGTTTAAAAAAAGTACCCACTCAGCTATTTTTATAACAGAATATGGACTCAGGAAACTACAGAGGCTCATTACATACACAGTTCCAGTTCCACATCTGCAGATGTCACCAACCATGGATAAAAAATATCAAAACATCTCAGAATGTTCCAAAAAGCAAAACTTGAACTTGTCAGATGAAATCACCGTGCTGAATTTATGGGAATAAAATATGGACACAGTCTATGTTTAAAGAACACTCACTCAGCCTCTGTTCTAAGGGAATAATCAACCAGCCTGAATTTCAATAGAATATGGACTCAGTCTTTGTTTAAAAAAAGTACCCACTCAGCTATTTTTATAACAGAATATGGACTCAGGAAACTACAGAGGCTCATTACATACACAGTTCCAGTTCCACATCTGCAGATGTCACCAACCATGGATAAAAAATATCAAAACATCTCAGAATGTTCCAAAAAGCAAAACTTGAACTTGTCAGATGAAATCACTGTGCTGAATTTATGGGAATAAAATATGGACACAGTCTATGTTTAAAGAACACTCACTCAGCCTCTGTTCTAAGGGAATAATCAACCAGCCTGAATTTCAATAGAATATGGACTCAGTCTTTGTTTAAAAAAAGTACCCACTCAGCTATTTTTATAACAGAATATGGACTCAGGAAACTACAGAGGCTCATTACATACACAGTTCCAGCTCCACATCTGCAGATGTCACCAACCATGGATAAAAAATATCAAAACATCTCAGAATGTTCCAAAAAGCAAAACTTGAACTTGTCAGATGAAATCACTGTGCTGAATTTATGGGAATAAAATATGGACACAGTCTATGTTTAAAGAACACTCACTCAGCCTCTGTTCTAAGGGAATAATCAACCAGCCTGAATTTCAATAGAATATGGACTCAGTCTTTGTTTAAAAAAAGTACCCACTCAGCTATTTTTATAACAGAATATGGACTCAGGAAACTACAGAGGCTCATTACATACACAGTTCCAGTTCCACATCTGCAGATGTCACCAACCATGGATAAAAAATATCAAAACATCTCAGAATGTTCCAAAAAGCAAAACTTGAACTTGTCAGATGAAATCACTGTGCTGAATTTATGGGAATAAAATATGGACACAGTCTATGTTTAAAGAACACTCACTCAGCCTCTGTTCTAAGGGAATAATCAACCAGCCTGAATTTCAATAGAATATGGACTCAGTCTTTGTTTAAAAAAAGTACCCACTCAGCTATTTTTATAACAGAATATGGACTCAGGAAACTACAGAGGCTCATTACATACACAGTTCCAGTTCCACATCTGCAGATGTCACCAACCATGGATAAAAAATATCAAAACATCTCAGAATGTTCCAAAAAGCAAAACTTGAACTTGTCAGATGAAATCACTGTGCTGAATTTATGGGAATAAAATATGGACACAGTCTATGTTTAAAGAACACTCACTCAGCCTCTGTTCTAAGGGAATAATCAACCAGCCTGAATTTCAATAGAATATGGACTCAGTCTTTGTTTAAAAAAAGTACCCACTCAGCTATTTTTATAACAGAATATGGACTCAGGAAACTACAGAGGCTCATTACATACACAGTTCCAGCTCCACATCTGCAGATGTCACTAACCATGGATAAAAAGTATCAAAACATCTCAGAATGTTCCAAAAAGCAAAACTTGAACTTGTCAGATGAAATCACCGTGCTGAATTTATGGGAATAAAATATGGACACAGTCTATGTTTAAAGAACACTCACTCAGCCTCTGTTCTAAGGGAATAATCAACCAGCCTGAATTTCAATAGAATATGGACTCAGTCTTTGTTTAAAAAAAGTACCCACTCAGCTATTTTTATAACAGAATATGGACTCAGGAAACTACAGAGGCTCATTACATACACAGTTCCAGCTCCACATCTGCAGATGTCACCAACCATGGATAAAAAATATCAAAACATCTCAGAATGTTCCAAAAAGCAAAACTTGAACTTGTCAGATGAAATCACTGTGCTGAATTTATGGGAATAAAATATGGACACAGTCTATGTTTAAAGAACACTCACTCAGCCTCTGTTCTAAGGGAATAATCAACCAGCCTGAATTTCAATAGAATATGGACTCAGTCTTTGTTTAAAAAAAGTACCCACTCAGCTATTTTTATAACAGAATATGGACTCAGGAAACTACAGAGGCTCATTACATACACAGTTCCAGTTCCACATCTGCAGATGTCACCAACCATGGATAAAAAATATCAAAACATCTCAGAATGTTCCAAAAAGCAAAACTTGAACTTGTCAGATGAAATCACTGTGCTGAATTTATGGGAATAAAATATGGACACAGTCTATGTTTAAAGAACACTCACTCAGCCTCTGTTCTAAGGGAATAATCAACCAGCCTGAATTTCAATAGAATATGGACTCAGTCTTTGTTTTAAAAAAGTACCCACTCAGCTATTTTTATAACAGAATATGGACTCAGGAAACTACAGAGGCTCATTACATACACAGTTCCAGTTCCACATCTGCAGATGTCACCAACCATGGATAAAAAATATCAAAACATCTCAGAATGTTCCAAAAAGCAAAACTTGAACTTGTCAGATGAAATCACTGTGCTGAATTTATGGGAATAAAATATGGACACAGTCTATGTTTAAAGAACACTCACTCAGCCTCTGTTCTAAGGGAATAATCAACCAGCCTGAATTTCAATAGAATATGGACTCAGTCTTTGTTTAAAAAAAGTACCCACTCAGCTATTTTTATAACAGAATATGGACTCAGGAAACTACAGAGGCTCATTACATACACAGTTCCAGTTCCACATCTGCAGATGTCACCAACCATGGATAAAAAATATCAAAACATCTCAGAATGTTCCAAAAAGCAAAACTTGAACTTGTCAGATGAAATCACTGTGCTGAATTTATGGGAATAAAATATGGACACAGTCTATGTTTAAAGAACACTCACTCAGCCTCTGTTCTAAGGGAATAATCAACCAGCCTGAATTTCAATAGAATATGGACTCAGTCTTTGTTTAAAAAAAGTACCCACTCAGCTATTTTTATAACAGAATATGGACTCAGGAAACTACAGAGGCTCATTACATACACAGTTCCAGCTCCACATCTGCAGATGTCACCAACCATGGATAAAAAATATCAAAACATCTCAGAATGTTCCAAAAAGCAAAACTTGAACTTGTCAGATGAAATCACTGTGCTGAATTTATGGGAATAAAATATGGACACAGTCTATGTTTAAAGAACACTCACTCAGCCTCTGTTCTAAGGGAATAATCAACCAGCCTGAATTTCAATAGAATATGGACTCAGTCTTTGTTTAAAAAAAGTACCCACTCAGCTATTTTTATAACAGAATATGGACTCAGGAAACTACAGAGGCTCATTACATACACAGTTCCAGTTCCACATCTGCAGATGTCACCAACCATGGATAAAAAATATCAAAACATCTCAGAATGTTCCAAAAAGCAAAACTTGAACTTGTCAGATGAAATCACCGTGCTGAATTTATGGGAATAAAATATGGACACAGTCTATGTTTAAAGAACACTCACTCAGCCTCTGTTCTAAGGGAATAATCAACCAGCCTGAATTTCAATAGAATATGGACTCAGTCTTTGTTTAAAAAAAGTACCCACTCAGCTATTTTTATAACAGAATATGGACTCAGGAAACTACAGAGGCTCATTACATACACAGTTCCAGCTCCACATCTGCAGATGTCACCAACCATGGATAAAAAATATCAAAACATCTCAGAATGTTCCAAAAAGCAAAACTTGAACTTGTCAGATGAAATCACTGTGCTGAATTTATGGGAATAAAATATGGACACAGTCTATGTTTAAAGAACACTCACTCAGCCTCTGTTCTAAGGGAATAATCAACCAGCCTGAATTTCAATAGAATATGGACTCAGTCTTTGTTTAAAAAAAGTACCCACTCAGCTATTTTTATAACAGAATATGGACTCAGGAAACTACAGAGGCTCATTACATACACAGTTCCAGCTCCACATCTGCAGATGTCACCAACCATGGATAAAAAATATCAAAACATCTCAGAATGTTCCAAAAAGCAAAACTTGAACTTGTCAGATGAAATCACCGTGCTGAATTTATGGGAATAAAATATGGACACAGTCTATGTTTAAAGAACACTCACTCAGCCTCTGTTCTAAGGGAATAATCAACCAGCCTGAATTTCAATAGAATATGGACTCAGTCTTTGTTTAAAAAAAGTACCCACTCAGCTATTTTTATAACAGAATATGGACTCAGGAAACTACAGAGGCTCATTACATACACAGTTCCAGTTCCACATCTGCAGATGTCACCAACCATGGATAAAAAATATCAAAACATCTCAGAATGTTCCAAAAAGCAAAACTTGAACTTGTCAGATGAAATCACCGTGCTGAATTTATGGGAATAAAATATGGACACAGTCTATGTTTAAAGAACACTCACTCAGCCTCTGTTCTAAGGGAATAATCAACCAGCCTGAATTTCAATAGAATATGGACTCAGTCTTTGTTTAAAAAAAGTACCCACTCAGCTATTTTTATAACAGAATATGGACTCAGGAAACTACAGAGGCTCATTACATACACAGTTCCAGTTCCACATCTGCAGATGTCACCAACCATGGATAAAAAATATCAAAACATCTCAGAATGTTCCAAAAAGCAAAACTTGAACTTGTCAGATGAAATCACTGTGCTGAATTTATGGGAATAAAATATGGACACAGTCTATGTTTAAAGAACACTCACTCAGCCTCTGTTCTAAGGGAATAATCAACCAGCCTGAATTTCAATAGAATATGGACTCAGTCTTTGTTTTAAAAAAGTACCCACTCAGCTATTTTTATAACAGAATATGGACTCAGGAAACTACAGAGGCTCATTACATACACAGTTCCAGTTCCACATCTGCAGATGTCACCAACCATGGATAAAAAATATCAAAACATCTCAGAATGTTCCAAAAAGCAAAACTTGAACTTGTCAGATGAAATCACTGTGCTGAATTTATGGGAATAAAATATGGACACAGTCTATGTTTAAAGAACACTCACTCAGCCTCTGTTCTAAGGGAATAATCAACCAGCCTGAATTTCAATAGAATATGGACTCAGTCTTTGTTTAAAAAAAGTACCCACTCAGCTATTTTTATAACAGAATATGGACTCAGGAAACTACAGAGGCTCATTACATACACAGTTCCAGTTCCACATCTGCAGATGTCACCAACCATGGATAAAAAATATCAAAACATCTCAGAATGTTCCAAAAAGCAAAACTTGAACTTGTCAGATGAAATCACTGTGCTGAATTTATGGGAATAAAATATGGACACAGTCTATGTTTAAAGAACACTCACTCAGCCTCTGTTCTAAGGGAATAATCAACCAGCCTGAATTTCAATAGAATATGGACTCAGTCTTTGTTTAAAAAAAGTACCCACTCAGCTATTTTTCTAACAGAATATGGACTCAGGAAACTACAGAGGCTCATTACATACACAGTTCCAGCTCCACATCTGCAGATGTCACCAACCATGGATAAAAAATATCAAAACATCTCAGAATGTTCCAAAAAGCAAAACTTGAACTTGTCAGATGAAATCACTGTGCTGAATTTATGGGAATAAAATATGGACACAGTCTATGTTTAAAGAACACTCACTCAGCCTCTGTTCTAAGGGAATAATCAACCAGCCTGAATTTCAATAGAATATGGACTCAGTCTTTGTTTAAAAAAAGTACCCACTCAGCTATTTTTATAACAGAATATGGACTCAGGAAACTACAGAGGCTCATTACATACACAGTTCCAGTTCCACATCTGCAGATGTCACCAACCATGGATAAAAAATATCAAAACATCTCAGAATGTTCCAAAAAGCAAAACTTGAACTTGTCAGATGAAATCACCGTGCTGAATTTATGGGAATAAAATATGGACACAGTCTATGTTTAAAGAACACTCACTCAGCCTCTGTTCTAAGGGAATAATCAACCAGCCTGAATTTCAATAGAATATGGACTCAGTCTTTGTTTAAAAAAAGTACCCACTCAGCTATTTTTATAACAGAATATGGACTCAGGAAACTACAGAGGCTCATTACATACACAGTTCCAGTTCCACATCTGCAGATGTCACCAACCATGGATAAAAAATATCAAAACATCTCAGAATGTTCCAAAAAGCAAAACTTGAACTTGTCAGATGAAATCACTGTGCTGAATTTATGGGAATAAAATATGGACACAGTCTATGTTTAAAGAACACTCACTCAGCCTCTGTTCTAAGGGAATAATCAACCAGCCTGAATTTCAATAGAATATGGACTCAGTCTTTGTTTAAAAAAAGTACCCACTCAGCTATTTTTATAACAGAATATGGACTCAGGAAACTACAGAGGCTCATTACATACACAGTTCCAGTTCCACATCTGCAGATGTCACCAACCATGGATAAAAAATATCAAAACATCTCAGAATGTTCCAAAAAGCAAAACTTGAACTTGTCAGATGAAATCACTGTGCTGAATTTATGGGAATAAAATATGGACACAGTCTATGTTTAAAGAACACTCACTCAGCCTCTGTTCTAAGGGAATAATCAACCAGCCTGAATTTCAATAGAATATGGACTCAGTCTTTGTTTAAAAAAAGTACCCACTCAGCTATTTTTATAACAGAATATGGACTCAGGAAACTACAGAGGCTCATTACATACACAGTTCCAGCTCCACATCTGCAGATGTCACTAACCATGGATAAAAAATATCAAAACATCTCAGAATGTTCCAAAAAGCAAAACTTGAACTTGTCAGATGAAATCACCGTGCTGAATTTATGGGAATAAAATATGGACACAGTCTATGTTTAAAGAACACTCACTCAGCCTCTGTTCTAAGGGAATAATCAACCAGCCTGAATTTCAATAGAATATGGACTCAGTCTTTGTTTAAAAAAAGTACCCACTCAGCTATTTTTATAACAGAATATGGACTCAGGAAACTACAGAGGCTCATTACATACACAGTTCCAGCTCCACATCTGCAGATGTCACCAACCATGGATAAAAAATATCAAAACATCTCAGAATGTTCCAAAAAGCAAAACTTGAACTTGTCAGATGAAATCACTGTGCTGAATTTATGGGAATAAAATATGGACACAGTCTATGTTTAAAGAACACTCACTCAGCCTCTGTTCTAAGGGAATAATCAACCAGCCTGAATTTCAATAGAATATGGACTCAGTCTTTGTTTAAAAAAAGTACCCACTCAGCTATTTTTATAACAGAATATGGACTCAGGAAACTACAGAGGCTCATTACATACACAGTTCCAGCTCCACATCTGCAGATGTCACCAACCATGGATAAAAAATATCAAAACATCTCAGAATGTTCCAAAAAGCAAAACTTGAACTTGTCAGATGAAATCACTGTGCTGAATTTATGGGAATAAAATATGGACACAGTCTATGTTTAAAGAACACTCACTCAGCCTCTGTTCTAAGGGAATAATCAACCAGCCTGAATTTCAATAGAATATGGACTCAGTCTTTGTTTAAAAAGTACCCTCTCAGCTATTGTTCTAACAAAATATGGACCTAGTCTACGATTAAAGAATACCTACTCAGTCTGTGTTCTTACAGAATGTGGACTCAGTCCATGATTAAAAAGTACTCATTCAGCCTCTCTTCTAACAGAATACACACTCAGCCTGTGTTTCAACACCTTATGGACTCAGTCTCTGTTTAAAGAATAATCACCTTGCCAATGTTCTAAGAGAATAGTCATTCAACCTGTGTTGCAACAGATTATGGACTCAGTCTATGTTGAAAGAATACTCACTCAGCCCGAGTTCTAACAGAATACTCAGTCAGTCCATGTTCAAACAGAATATTCTTTGTTAATTGTCTTTTCCCTTCAATCCAGCGGCCCGTCTGCCAGGCCGAGCAAGCTGCTCACCTGTTCTCTATTACCAGTCTTCTGCCTTCACCCCGAGGGGCGTGTCTTCCAGGCCGAGCAACCTGCTCAGCTGTTCTCTGTTACCTGTTTTCTAACAAAATATGGACACAGTCTATGTTTAAAGAACACTCACTCAGCCTCTGTTCTAAGGGAATAATCAACCAGCCTGAATTTCAATAGAATATGGACTCAGTCTTTGTTTAAAAAAAGTACCCACTCAGCTATTTTTATAACAGAATATGGACTCAGGAAACTACAGAGGCTCATTACATACACAGTTCCAGCTCCACATCTGCAGATGTCACCAACCATGGATAAAAAATATCAAAACATCTCAGAATGTTCCAAAAAGCAAAACTTGAACTTGTCAGATGAAATCACTGTGCTGAATTTATGGGAATAAAATATGGACACAGTCTATGTTTAAAGAACACTCACTCAGCCTCTGTTCTAAGGGAATAATCAACCAGCCTGAATTTCAATAGAATATGGACTCAGTCTTTGTTTAAAAAAAGTACCCACTCAGCTATTTTTATAACAGAATATGGACTCAGGAAACTACAGAGGCTCATTACATACACAGTTCCAGCTCCACATCTGCAGATGTCACCAACCATGGATAAAAAATATCAAAACATCTCAGAATGTTCCAAAAAGCAAAACTTGAACTTGTCAGATGAAATCACTGTGCTGAATTTATGGGAATAAAATATGGACACAGTCTATGTTTAAAGAACACTCACTCAGCCTCTGTTCTAAGGGAATAATCAACCAGCCTGAATTTCAATAGAATATGGACTCAGTCTTTGTTTAAAAAAAGTACCCACTCAGCTATTTTTATAACAGAATATGGACTCAGGAAACTACAGAGGCTCATTACATACACAGTTCCAGCTCCACATCTGCAGATGTCACCAACCATGGATAAAAAATATCAAAACATCTCAGAATGTTCCAAAAAGCAAAACTTGAACTTGTCAGATGAAATCACTGTGCTGAATTTATGGGAATAAAATATGGACACAGTCTATGTTTAAAGAACACTCACTCAGCCTCTGTTCTAAGGGAATAATCAACCAGCCTGAATTTCAATAGAATATGGACTCAGTCTTTGTTTAAAAAAAGTACCCACTCAGCTATTTTTATAACAGAATATGGACTCAGGAAACTACAGAGGCTCATTACATACACAGTTCCAGTTCCACATCTGCAGATGTCACCAACCATGGATAAAAAATATCAAAACATCTCAGAATGTTCCAAAAAGCAAAACTTGAACTTGTCAGATGAAATCACTGTGCTGAATTTATGGGAATAAAATATGGACACAGTCTATGTTTAAAGAACACTCACTCAGCCTCTGTTCTAAGGGAATAATCAACCAGCCTGAATTTCAATAGAATATGGACTCAGTCTTTGTTTAAAAAAAGTACCCACTCAGCTATTTTTCTAACAGAATATGGACTCAGGAAACTACAGAGGCTCATTACATACACAGTTCCAGTTCCACATCTGCAGATGTCACCAACCATGGATAAAAAATATCAAAACATCTCAGAATGTTCCAAAAAGCAAAACTTGAACTTGTCAGATGAAATCACTGTGCTGAATTTATGGGAATAAAATATGGACACAGTCTATGTTTAAAGAACACTCACTCAGCCTCTGTTCTAAGGGAATAATCAACCAGCCTGAATTTCAATAGAATATGGACTCAGTCTTTGTTTTAAAAAAGTACCCACTCAGCTATTTTTATAACAGAATATGGACTCAGGAAACTACAGAGGCTCATTACATACACAGTTCCAGTTCCACATCTGCAGATGTCACCAACCATGGATAAAAAATATCAAAACATCTCAGAATGTTCCAAAAAGCAAAACTTGAACTTGTCAGATGAAATCACCGTGCTGAATTTATGGGAATAAAATATGGACACAGTCTATGTTTAAAGAACACTCACTCAGCCTCTGTTCTAAGGGAATAATCAACCAGCCTGAATTTCAATAGAATATGGACTCAGTCTTTGTTTAAAAAAAGTACCCACTCAGCTATTTTTATAACAGAATATGGACTCAGGAAACTACAGAGGCTCATTACATACACAGTTCCAGCTCCACATCTGCAGATGTCACCAACCATGGATAAAAAATATCAAAACATCTCAGAATGTTCCAAAAAGCAAAACTTGAACTTGTCAGATGAAATCACTGTGCTGAATTTATGGGAATAAAATATGGACACAGTCTATGTTTAAAGAACACTCACTCAGCCTCTGTTCTAAGGGAATAATCAACCAGCCTGAATTTCAATAGAATATGGACTCAGTCTTTGTTTAAAAAGTACCCTCTCAGCTATTGTTCTAACAAAATATGGACCTAGTCTACGATTAAAGAATACCTACTCAGTCTGTGTTCTTACAGAATGTGGACTCAGTCCATGATTAAAAAGTACTCATTCAGCCTCTCTTCTAACAGAATACACACTCAGCCTGTGTTTCAACACCTTATGGACTCAGTCTCTGTTTAAAGAATAATCACCTTGCCAATGTTCTAAGAGAATAGTCATTCAACCTGTGTTGCAACAGATTATGGACTCAGTCTATGTTGAAAGAATACTCACTCAGCCCGAGTTCTAACAGAATACTCAGTCAGTCCATGTTCAAACAGAATATTCTTTGTTAATTGTCTTTTCCCTTCAATCCAGCGGCCCGTCTGCCAGGCCGAGCAAGCTGCTCACCTGTTCTCTATTACCAGTCTTCTGCCTTCACCCCGAGGGGCGTGTCTTCCAGGCCGAGCATCCTGCTCAGCTGTTCTCTGTTACCTGTTTTCTAACAAAATATGGACACAGTCTATGTTTAAAGAACACTCACTCAGCCTCTGTTCTAAGGGAATAATCAACCAGCCTGAATTTCAATAGAATATGGACTCAGTCTTTGTTTAAAAAAAGTACCCACTCAGCTATTTTTATAATAGAATATGGACCTAGTCTACGATTAAAGAATACCTACTCAGTCTGTGTTCTTACAGAATGTGGACTCAGTCCATGATTAAAAAGTACTCATTCAGCCTCTCTTCTAACAGAATACACACTCAGCCTGTGTTTCAACACCTTATGGACTCAGTCTCTGTTTAAAGAATAATCACCTTGCCAATGTTCTAAGAGAATAGTCATTCAACCTGTGTTGCAACAGATTATGGACTCAGTCTATGTTGAAAGAATACTCACTCAGCCCGAGTTCTAACAGAATACTCAGTCAGTCCATGTTCAAACAGAATATTCTTTGTTAATTGTCTTTTCCCTTCAATCCAGCGGCCCGTCTGCCAGGCCGAGCAAGCTGCTCACCTGTTCTCTTTTACCAGTCTTCTGCCTTCACCCCGAGGGGCGTGTCTTCCAGGCCGAGCAACCTGCTCAGCTGTTCTCTGTTACCTGTTTTCTAACAAAATATGGACACAGTCTATGTTTAAAGAACACTCACTCAGCCTCTGTTCTAAGGGAATAATCAACCAGCCTGAATTTCAATAGAATATGGACTCAGTCTTTGTTTAAAAAAAGTACCCACTCAGCTATTTTTATAACAGAATATGGACTCAGGAAACTACAGAGGCTCATTACATACACAGTTCCAGCTCCACATCTGCAGATGTCACCAACCATGGATAAAAAATATCAAAAC
This sequence comes from Furipterus horrens, assembly GCF_987537825.1. Classification (NCBI taxonomy): domain Eukaryota; kingdom Metazoa; phylum Chordata; class Mammalia; order Chiroptera; family Furipteridae; genus Furipterus; species Furipterus horrens. Next base: position 91,038 of record NW_028327219.1, read on the forward strand.
ATCTCAGAATGTTCCAAAAAGCAAAACTTGAACTTGTCAGATGAAATCACTGTGCTGAATTTATGGGAATAAAATATGGACACAGTCTATGTTTAAAGAACACTCACTCAGCCTCTGTTCTAAGGGAATAATCAACCAGCCTGAATTTCAATAGAATATGGACTCAGTCTTTGTTTAAAAAAAGTACCCACTCAGCTATTTTTATAACAGAATATGGACTCAGGAAACTACAGAGGCTCATTACATACACAGTTCCAGCTCCACATCTGCAGATGTCACCAACCATGGATAAAAAATATCAAAACATCTCAGAATGTTCCAAAAAGCAAAACTTGAACTTGTCAGATGAAATCACTGTGCTGAATTTATGGGAATAAAATATGGACACAGTCTATGTTTAAAGAACACTCACTCAGCCTCTGTTCTAAGGGAATAATCAACCAGCCTGAATTTCAATAGAATATGGACTCAGTCTTTGTTTAAAAAAAGTACCCACTCAGCTATTTTTATAACAGAATATGGACTCAGGAAACTACAGAGGCTCATTACATACACAGTTCCAGCTCCACATCTGCAGATGTCACCAACCATGGATAAAAAATATCAAAACATCTCAGAATGTTCCAAAAAGCAAAACTTGAACTTGTCAGATGAAATCACTGTGCTGAATTTATGGGAATAAAATATGGACACAGTCTATGTTTAAAGAACACTCACTCAGCCTCTGTTCTAAGGGAATAATCAACCAGCCTGAATTTCAATAGAATATGGACTCAGTCTTTGTTTAAAAAAAGTACCCACTCAGCTATTTTTATAACAGAATATGGACTCAGGAAACTACAGAGGCTCATTACATACACAGTTCCAGCTCCACATCTGCAGATGTCACCAACCATGGATAAAAAATATCAAAACATCTCAGAATGTTCCAAAAAGCAAAACTTGAACTTGTCAGATGAAATCACTGTGCTGAATTTATGGGAATAAAATATGGACACAGTCTATGTTTAAAGAACACTCACTCAGCCTCTGTTCTAAGGGAATAATCAACCAGCCTGAATTTCAATAGAATATGGACTCAGTCTTTGTTTAAAAAAAGTACCCACTCAGCTATTTTTATAACAGAATATGGACTCAGGAAACTACAGAGGCTCATTACATACACAGTTCCAGTTCCACATCTGCAGATGTCACCAACCATGGATAAAAAATATCAAAACATCTCAGAATGTTCCAAAAAGCAAAACTTGAACTTGTCAGATGAAATCACTGTGCTGAATTTATGGGAATAAAATATGGACACAGTCTATGTTTAAAGAACACTCACTCAGCCTCTGTTCTAAGGGAATAATCAACCAGCCTGAATTTCAATAGAATATGGACTCAGTCTTTGTTTAAAAAAAGTACCCACTCAGCTATTTTTCTAACAGAATATGGACTCAGGAAACTACAGAGGCTCATTACATACACAGTTCCAGTTCCACATCTGCAGATGTCACCAACCATGGATAAAAAATATCAAAACATCTCAGAATGTTCCAAAAAGCAAAACTTGAACTTGTCAGATGAAATCACTGTGCTGAATTTATGGGAATAAAATATGGACACAGTCTATGTTTAAAGAACACTCACTCAGCCTCTGTTCTAAGGGAATAATCAACCAGCCTGAATTTCAATAGAATATGGACTCAGTCTTTGTTTTAAAAAAGTACCCACTCAGCTATTTTTATAACAGAATATGGACTCAGGAAACTACAGAGGCTCATTACATACACAGTTCCAGTTCCACATCTGCAGATGTCACCAACCATGGATAAAAAATATCAAAACATCTCAGAATGTTCCAAAAAGCAAAACTTGAACTTGTCAGATGAAATCACTGTGCTGAATTTATGGGAATAAAATATGGACACAGTCTATGTTTAAAGAACACTCACTCAGCCTCTGTTCTAAGGGAATAATCAACCAGCCTGAATTTCAATAGAATATGGACTCAGTCTTTGTTTAAAAAAAGTACCCACTCAGCTATTTTTATAACAGAATATGGACTCAGGAAACTACAGAGGCTCATTACATACACAGTTCCAGCTCCACATCTGCAGATGTCACCAACCATGGATAAAAAATATCAAAACATCTCAGAATGTTCCAAAAAGCAAAACTTGAACTTGTCAGATGAAATCACTGTGCTGAATTTATGGGAATAAAATATGGACACAGTCTATGTTTAAAGAACACTCACTCAGCCTCTGTTCTAAGGGAATAATCAACCAGCCTGAATTTCAATAGAATATGGACTCAGTCTTTGTTTAAAAAGTACCCTCTCAGCTATTGTTCTAACAAAATATGGACCTAGTCTACGATTAAAGAATACCTACTCAGTCTGTGTTCTTACAGAATGTGGACTCAGTCCATGATTAAAAAGTACTCATTCAGCCTCTCTTCTAACAGAATACACACTCAGCCTGTGTTTCAACACCTTATGGACTCAGTCTCTGTTTAAAGAATAATCACCTTGCCAATGTTCTAAGAGAATAGTCATTCAACCTGTGTTGCAACAGATTATGGACTCAGTCTATGTTGAAAGAATACTCACTCAGCCCGAGTTCTAACAGAATACTCAGTCAGTCCATGTTCAAACAGAATATTCTTTGTTAATTGTCTTTTCCCTTCAATCCAGCGGCCCGTCTGCCAGGCCGAGCAAGCTGCTCACCTGTTCTCTATTACCAGTCTTCTGCCTTCACCCCGAGGGGCGTGTCTTCCAGGCCGAGCATCCTGCTCAGCTGTTCTCTGTTACCTGTTTTCTAACAAAATATGGACACAGTCTAGGTTTAAAGAACACTCACTCAGCCTCTGTTCTAAGGGAATAATCAACCAGCCTGAATTTCAATAGAATATGGACTCAGTCTTTGTTTAAAAAAAGTACCCACTCAGCTATTTTTATAACAGAATATGGACCTAGTCTACGATTAAAGAATACCTACTCAGTCTGTGTTCTTACAGAATGTGGACTCAGTCCATGATTAAAAAGTACTCATTCAGCCTCTCTTCTAACAGAATACACACTCAGCCTGTGTTTCAACACCTTATGGACTCAGTCTCTGTTTAAAGAATAATCACCTTGCCAATGTTCTAAGAGAATAGTCATTCAACCTGTGTTGCAACAGATTATGGACTCAGTCTATGTTGAAAGAATACTCACTCAGCCCGAGTTCTAACAGAATACTCAGTCAGTCCATGTTCAAACAGAATATTCTTTGTTAATTGTCTTTTCCCTTCAATCCAGCGGCCCGTCTGCCAGGCCGAGCAAGCTGCTCACCTGTTCTCTATTACCAGTCTTCTGCCTTCACCCCGAGGGGCGTGTCTTCCAGGCCGAGCAACCTGCTCAGCTGTTCTCTGTTACCTGTTTTCTAACAAAATATGGACACAGTCTATGTTTAAAGAACACTCACTCAGCCTCTGTTCTAAGGGAATAATCAACCAGCCTGAATTTCAATAGAATATGGACTCAGTCTTTGTTTAAAAAAAGTACCCACTCAGCTATTTTTATAACAGAATATGGACTCAGGAAACTACAGAGGCTCATTACATACACAGTTCCAGCTCCACATCTGCAGATGTCACCAACCATGGATAAAAAATATCAAAACATCTCAGAATGTTCCAAAAAGCAAAACTTGAACTTGTCAGATGAAATCACTGTGCTGAATTTATGGGAATAAAATATGGACACAGTCTATGTTTAAAGAACACTCACTCAGCCTCTGTTCTAAGGGAATAATCAACCAGCCTGAATTTCAATAGAATATGGACTCAGTCTTTGTTTAAAAAAAGTACCCACTCAGCTATTTTTATAACAGAATATGGACTCAGGAAACTACAGAGGCTCATTACATACACAGTTCCAGCTCCACATCTGCAGATGTCACCAACCATGGATAAAAAATATCAAAACATCTCAGAATGTTCCAAAAAGCAAAACTTGAACTTGTCAGATGAAATCACTGTGCTGAATTTATGGGAATAAAATATGGACACAGTCTATGTTTAAAGAACACTCACTCAGCCTCTGTTCTAAGGGAATAATCAACCAGCCTGAATTTCAATAGAATATGGACTCAGTCTTTGTTTTAAAAAAGTACCCACTCAGCTATTTTTATAACAGAATATGGACTCAGGAAACTACAGAGGCTCATTACATACACAGTTCCAGCTCCACATCTGCAGATGTCACCAACCATGGATAAAAAATATCAAAACATCTCAGAATGTTCCAAAAAGCAAAACTTGAACTTGTCAGATGAAATCACTGTGCTGAATTTATGGGAATAAAATATGGACACAGTCTATGTTTAAAGAACACTCACTCAGCCTCTGTTCTAAGGGAATAATCAACCAGCCTGAATTTCAATAGAATATGGACTCAGTCTTTGTTTAAAAAAAGTACCCACTCAGCTATTTTTATAACAGAATATGGACTCAGGAAACTACAGAGGCTCATTACATACACAGTTCCAGCTCCACATCTGCAGATGTCACCAACCATGGATAAAAAATATCAAAACATCTCAGAATGTTCCAAAAAGCAAAACTTGAACTTGTCAGATGAAATCACTGTGCTGAATTTATGGGAATAAAATATGGACACAGTCTATGTTTAAAGAACACTCACTCAGCCTCTGTTCTAAGGGAATAATCAACCAGCCTGAATTTCAATAGAATATGGACTCAGTCTTTGTTTTAAAAAAGTACCCACTCAGCTATTTTTATAACAGAATATGGACTCAGGAAACTACAGAGGCTCATTACATACACAGTTCCAGTTCCACATCTGCAGATGTCACCAACCATGGATAAAAAATATCAAAACATCTCAGAATGTTCCAAAAAGCAAAACTTGAACTTGTCAGATGAAATCACTGTGCTGAATTTATGGGAATAAAATATGGACACAGTCTATGTTTAAAGAACACTCACTCAGCCTCTGTTCTAAGGGAATAATCAACCAGCCTGAATTTCAATAGAATATGGACTCAGTCTTTGTTTAAAAAAAGTACCCACTCAGCTATTTTTATAACAGAATATGGACTCAGGAAACTACAGAGGCTCATTACATACACAGTTCCAGCTCCACATCTGCAGATGTCACCAACCATGGATAAAAAATATCAAAACATCTCAGAATGTTCCAAAAAGCAAAACTTGAACTTGTCAGATGAAATCACTGTGCTGAATTTATGGGAATAAAATATGGACACAGTCTATGTTTAAAGAACACTCACTCAGCCTCTGTTCTAAGGGAATAATCAACCAGCCTGAATTTCAATAGAATATGGACTCAGTCTTTGTTTAAAAAAGTACCCACTCAGCTATTTTTATAACAGAATATGGACTCAGGAAACTACAGAGGCTCATTACATACACAGTTCCAGCTCCACATCTGCAGATGTCACCAACCATGGATAAAAAATATCAAAACATCTCAGAATGTTCCAAAAAGCAAAACTTGAACTTGTCAGATGAAATCACTGTGCTGAATTTATGGGAATAAAATATGGACACAGTCTATGTTTAAAGAACACTCACTCAGCCTCTGTTCTAAGGGAATAATCAACCAGCCTGAATTTCAATAGAATATGGACTCAGTCTTTGTTTAAAAAAAGTACCCACTCAGCTATTTTTATAACAGAATATGGACTCAGGAAACTACAGAGGCTCATTACATACACAGTTCCAGTTCCACATCTGCAGATGTCACCAACCATGGATAAAAAATATCAAAACATCTCAGAATGTTCCAAAAAGCAAAACTTGAACTTGTCAGATGAAATCACTGTGCTGAATTTATGGGAATAAAATATGGACACAGTCTATGTTTAAAGAACACTCACTCAGCCTCTGTTCTAAGGGAATAATCAACCAGCCTGAATTTCAATAGAATATGGACTCAGTCTTTGTTTTAAAAAAGTACCCACTCAGCTATTTTTATAACAGAATATGGACTCAGGAAACTACAGAGGCTCATTACATACACAGTTCCAGTTCCACATCTGCAGATGTCACCAACCATGGATAAAAAATATCAAAACATCTCAGAATGTTCCAAAAAGCAAAACTTGAACTTGTCAGATGAAATCACTGTGCTGAATTTATGGGAATAAAATATGGACACAGTCTATGTTTAAAGAACACTCACTCAGCCTCTGTTCTAAGGGAATAATCAACCAGCCTGAATTTCAATAGAATATGGACTCAGTCTTTGTTTAAAAAAAGTACCCACTCAGCTATTTTTATAACAGAATATGGACTCAGGAAACTACAGAGGCTCATTACATACACAGTTCCAGTTCCACATCTGCAGATGTCACCAACCATGGATAAAAAATATCAAAACATCTCAGAATGTTCCAAAAAGCAAAACTTGAACTTGTCAGATGAAATCACTGTGCTGAATTTATGGGAATAAAATATGGACACAGTCTATGTTTAAAGAACACTCACTCAGCCTCTGTTCTAAGGGAATAATCAACCAGCCTGAATTTCAATAGAATATGGACTCAGTCTTTGTTTAAAAAAAGTACCCACTCAGCTATTTTTATAACAGAATATGGACTCAGGAAACTACAGAGGCTCATTACATACACAGTTCCAGCTCCACATCTGCAGATGTCACCAACCATGGATAAAAAATATCAAAACATCTCAGAATGTTCCAAAAAGCAAAACTTGAACTTGTCAGATGAAATCACTGTGCTGAATTTATGGGAATAAAATATGGACACAGTCTATGTTTAAAGAACACTCACTCAGCCTCTGTTCTAAGGGAATAATCAACCAGCCTGAATTTCAATAGAATATGGACTCAGTCTTTGTTTAAAAAAAGTACCCACTCAGCTATTTTTATAACAGAATATGGACTCAGGAAACTACAGAGGCTCATTACATACACAGTTCCAGTTCCACATCTGCAGATGTCACCAACCATGGATAAAAAATATCAAAACATCTCAGAATGTTCCAAAAAGCAAAACTTGAACTTGTCAGATGAAATCACCGTGCTGAATTTATGGGAATAAAATATGGACACAGTCTATGTTTAAAGAACACTCACTCAGCCTCTGTTCTAAGGGAATAATCAACCAGCCTGAATTTCAATAGAATATGGACTCAGTCTTTGTTTAAAAAAAGTACCCACTCAGCTATTTTTATAACAGAATATGGACTCAGGAAACTACAGAGGCTCATTACATACACAGTTCCAGTTCCACATCTGCAGATGTCACCAACCATGGATAAAAAATATCAAAACATCTCAGAATGTTCCAAAAAGCAAAACTTGAACTTGTCAGATGAAATCACTGTGCTGAATTTATGGGAATAAAATATGGACACAGTCTATGTTTAAAGAACACTCACTCAGCCTCTGTTCTAAGGGAATAATCAACCAGCCTGAATTTCAATAGAATATGGACTCAGTCTTTGTTTAAAAAAAGTACCCACTCAGCTATTTTTATAACAGAATATGGACTCAGGAAACTACAGAGGCTCATTACATACACAGTTCCAGCTCCACATCTGCAGATGTCACCAACCATGGATAAAAAATATCAAAACATCTCAGAATGTTCCAAAAAGCAAAACTTGAACTTGTCAGATGAAATCACTGTGCTGAATTTATGGGAATAAAATATGGACACAGTCTATGTTTAAAGAACACTCACTCAGCCTCTGTTCTAAGGGAATAATCAACCAGCCTGAATTTCAATAGAATATGGACTCAGTCTTTGTTTAAAAAAAGTACCCACTCAGCTATTTTTATAACAGAATATGGACTCAGGAAACTACAGAGGCTCATTACATACACAGTTCCAGCTCCACATCTGCAGATGTCACCAACCATGGATAAAAAATATCAAAACATCTCAGAATGTTCCAAAAAGCAAAACTTGAACTTGTCAGATGAAATCACTGTGCTGAATTTATGGGAATAAAATATGGACACAGTCTATGTTTAAAGAACACTCACTCAGCCTCTGTTCTAAGGGAATAATCAACCAGCCTGAATTTCAATAGAATATGGACTCAGTCTTTGTTTAAAAAAAGTACCCACTCAGCTATTTTTATAACAGAATATGGACTCAGGAAACTACAGAGGCTCATTACATACACAGTTCCAGTTCCACATCTGCAGATGTCACCAACCATGGATAAAAAATATCAAAACATCTCAGAATGTTCCAAAAAGCAAAACTTGAACTTGTCAGATGAAATCACCGTGCTGAATTTATGGGAATAAAATATGGACACAGTCTATGTTTAAAGAACACTCACTCAGCCTCTGTTCTAAGGGAATAATCAACCAGCCTGAATTTCAATAGAATATGGACTCAGTCTTTGTTTAAAAAAAGTACCCACTCAGCTATTTTTATAACAGAATATGGACTCAGGAAACTACAGAGGCTCATTACATACACAGTTCCAGTTCCACATCTGCAGATGTCACCAACCATGGATAAAAAATATCAAAACATCTCAGAATGTTCCAAAAAGCAAAACTTGAACTTGTCAGATGAAATCACTGTGCTGAATTTATGGGAATAAAATATGGACACAGTCTATGTTTAAAGAACACTCACTCAGCCTCTGTTCTAAGGGAATAATCAACCAGCCTGAATTTCAATAGAATATGGACTCAGTCTTTGTTTAAAAAAAGTACCCACTCAGCTATTTTTATAACAGAATATGGACTCAGGAAACTACAGAGGCTCATTACATACACAGTTCCAGCTCCACATCTGCAGATGTCACCAACCATGGATAAAAAATATCAAAACATCTCAGAATGTTCCAAAAAGCAAAACTTGAACTTGTCAGATGAAATCACTGTGCTGAATTTATGGGAATAAAATATGGACACAGTCTATGTTTAAAGAACACTCACTCAGCCTCTGTTCTAAGGGAATAATCAACCAGCCTGAATTTCAATAGAATATGGACTCAGTCTTTGTTTAAAAAAAGTACCCACTCAGCTATTTTTATAACAGAATATGGACTCAGGAAACTACAGAGGCTCATTACATACACAGTTCCAGTTCCACATCTGCAGATGTCACCAACCATGGATAAAAAATATCAAAACATCTCAGAATGTTCCAAAAAGCAAAACTTGAACTTGTCAGATGAAATCACCGTGCTGAATTTATGGGAATAAAATATGGACACAGTCTATGTTTAAAGAACACTCACTCAGCCTCTGTTCTAAGGGAATAAACAACCAGCCTGAATTTCAATAGAATATGGACTCAGTCTTTGTTTAAAAAAAGTACCCACTCAGCTATTTTTATAACAGAATATGGACTCAGGAAACTACAGAGGCTCATTACATACACAGTTCCAGTTCCACATCTGCAGATGTCACCAACCATGGATAAAAAATATCAAAACATCTCAGAATGTTCCAAAAAGCAAAACTTGAACTTGTCAGATGAAATCACTGTGCTGAATTTATGGGAATAAAATATGGACACAGTCTATGTTTAAAGAACACTCACTCAGCCTCTGTTCTAAGGGAATAATCAACCAGCCTGAATTTCAATAGAATATGGACTCAGTCTTTGTTTAAAAAAAGTACCCACTCAGCTATTTTTATAACAGAATATGGACTCAGGAAACTACAGAGGCTCATTACATACACAGTTCCAGCTCCACATCTGCAGATGTCACCAACCATGGATAAAAAATATCAAAACATCTCAGAATGTTCCAAAAAGCAAAACTTGAACTTGTCAGATGAAATCACTGTGCTGAATTTATGGGAATAAAATATGGACACAGTCTATGTTTAAAGAACACTCACTCAGCCTCTGTTCTAAGGGAATAATCAACCAGCCTGAATTTCAATAGAATATGGACTCAGTCTTTGTTTTAAAAAAGTACCCACTCAGCTATTTTTATAACAGAATATGGACTCAGGAAACTACAGAGGCTCATTACATACACAGTTCCAGCTCCACATCTGCAGATGTCACCAACCATGGATAAAAAATATCAAAACATCTCAGAATGTTCCAAAAAGCAAAACTTGAACTTGTCAGATGAAATCACTGTGCTGAATTTATGGGAATAAAATATGGACACAGTCTATGTTTAAAGAACACTCACTCAGCCTCTGTTCTAAGGGAATAATCAACCAGCCTGAATTTCAATAGAATATGGACTCAGTCTTTGTTTAAAAAAAGTACCCACTCAGCTATTTTTATAACAGAATATGGACTCAGGAAACTACAGAGGCTCATTACATACACAGTTCCAGTTCCACATCTGCAGATGTCACCAACCATGGATAAAAAATATCAAAACATCTCAGAATGTTCCAAAAAGCAAAACTTGAACTTGTCAGATGAAATCACTGTGCTGAATTTATGGGAATAAAATATGGACACAGTCTATGTTTAAAGAACACTCACTCAGCCTCTGTTCTAAGGGAATAATCAACCAGCCTGAATTTCAATAGAATATGGACTCAGTCTTTGTTTTAAAAAAGTACCCACTCAGCTATTTTTATAACAGAATATGGACTCAGGAAACTACAGAGGCTCATTACATACACAGTTCCAGTTCCACATCTGCAGATGTCACCAACCATGGATAAAAAATATCAAAACATCTCAGAATGTTCCAAAAAGCAAAACTTGAACTTGTCAGATGAAATCACTGTGCTGAATTTATGGGAATAAAATATGGACACAGTCTATGTTTAAAGAACACTCACTCAGCCTCTGTTCTAAGGGAATAATCAACCAGCCTGAATTTCAATAGAATATGGACTCAGTCTTTGTTTAAAAAAAGTACCCACTCAGCTATTTTTATAACAGAATATGGACTCAGGAAACTACAGAGGCTCATTACATACACAGTTCCAGCTCCACATCTGCAGATGTCACCAACCATGGATAAAAAATATCAAAACATCTCAGAATGTTCCAAAAAGCAAAACTTGAACTTGTCAGATGAAATCACTGTGCTGAATTTATGGGAATAAAATATGGACACAGTCTATGTTTAAAGAACACTCACTCAGCCTCTGTTCTAAGGGAATAATCAACCAGCCTGAATTTCAATAGAATATGGACTCAGTCTTTGTTTAAAAAAAGTACCCACTCAGCTATTTTTCTAACAGAATATGGACTCAGGAAACTACAGAGGCTCATTACATACACAGTTCCAGTTCCACATCTGCAGATGTCACCAACCATGGATAAAAAATATCAAAACATCTCAGAATGTTCCAAAAAGCAAAACTTGAACTTGTCAGATGAAATCACTGTGCTGAATTTATGGGAATAAAATATGGACACAGTCTATGTTTAAAGAACACTCACTCAGCCTCTGTTCTAAGGGAATAATCAACCAGCCTGAATTTCAATAGAATATGGACTCAGTCTTTGTTTAAAAAAAGTACCCACTCAGCTATTTTTATAACAGAATATGGACTCAGGAAACTACAGAGGCTCATTACATACACAGTTCCAGCTCCACATCTGCAGATGTCACCAACCATGGATAAAAAATATCAAAACATCTCAGAATGTTCCAAAAAGCAAAACTTGAACTTGTCAGATGAAATCACTGTGCTGAATTTATGGGAATAAAATATGGACACAGTCTATGTTTAAAGAACACTCACTCAGCCTCTGTTCTAAGGGAATAATCAACCAGCCTGAATTTCAATAGAATATGGACTCAGTCTTTGTTTAAAAAAAGTACCCACTCAGCTATTTTTATAACAGAATATGGACTCAGGAAACTACAGAGGCTCATTACATACACAGTTCCAGTTCCACATCTGCAGATGTCACCAACCATGGATAAAAAATATCAAAACATCTCAGAATGTTCCAAAAAGCAAAACTTGAACTTGTCAGATGAAATCACTGTGCTGAATTTATGGGAATAAAATATGGACACAGTCTATGTTTAAAGAACACTCACTCAGCCTCTGTTCTAAGGGAATAATCAATCAGCCTGAATTTCAATAGAATATGGACTCAGTCTTTGTTTAAAAAAAGTACCCACTCAGCTATTTTTATAACAGAATATGGACTCAGGAAACTACAGAGGCTCATTACATACACAGTTCCAGTTCCACATCTGCAGATGTCACCAACCATGGATAAAAAATATCAAAACATCTCAGAATGTTCCAAAAAGCAAAACTTGAACTTGTCAGATGAAATCACTGTGCTGAATTTATGGGAATAAAATATGGACACAGTCTATGTTTAAAGAACACTCACTCAGCCTCTGTTCTAAGGGAATAATCAACCAGCCTGAATTTCAATAGAATATGGACTCAGTCTTTGTTTTAAAAAAGTACCCACTCAGCTATTTTTATAACAGAATATGGACTCAGGAAACTACAGAGGCTCATTACATACACAGTTCCAGTTCCACATCTGCAGATGTCACCAACCATGGATAAAAAATATCAAAACATCTCAGAATGTTCCAAAAAGCAAAACTTGAACTTGTCAGATGAAATCACTGTGCTGAATTTATGGGAATAAAATATGGACACAGTCTATGTTTAAAGAACACTCACTCAGCCTCTGTTCTAAGGGAATAATCAACCAGCCTGAATTTCAATAGAATATGGACTCAGTCTTTGTTTAAAAAAAGTACCCACTCAGCTATTTTTATAACAGAATATGGACCTAGTCTACGATTAAAGAATACCTACTCAGTCTGTGTTCTTACAGAATGTGGACTCAGTCCATGATTAAAAAGTACTCATTCAGCCTCTCTTCTAACAGAATACACACTCAGCCTGTGTTTCAACACCTTATGGACTCAGTCTCTGTTTAAAGAATAATCACCTTGCCAATGTTCTAAGAGAATAGTCATTCAACCTGTGTTGCAACAGATTATGGACTCAGTCTATGTTGAAAGAATACTCACTCAGCCCGAGTTCCAACAGAATACTCAGTCAGTCCATGTTCAAACAGAATATTCTTTGTTAATTGTCTTTTCCCTTCAATCCAGCGGCCCGTCTGCCAGGCCGAGCAAGCTGCTCACCTGTTCTCTATTACCAGTCTTCTGCCTTCACCCCGAGGGGCGTGTCTTCCAGGCCGAGCAACCTGCTCAGCTGTTCTCTGTTACCTGTTTTCTAACAAAATATGGACACAGTCTATGTTTAAAGAACACTCACTCAGCCTCTGTTCTAAGGGAATAATCAACCAGCCTGAATTTCAATAGAATATGGACTCAGTCTTTGTTTAAAAAAAGTACCCACTCAGCTATTTTTATAACAGAATATGGACTCAGGAAACTACAGAGGCTCATTACATACACAGTTCCAGCTCCACATCTGCAGATGTCACCAACCATGGATAAAAAATATCAAAACATCTCAGAATGTTCCAAAAAGCAAAACTTGAACTTGTCAGATGAAATCACTGTGCTGAATTTATGGGAATAAAATATGGACACAGTCTATGTTTAAAGAACACTCACTCAGCCTCTGTTCTAAGGGAATAATCAACCAGCCTGAATTTCAATAGAATATGGACTCAGTCTTTGTTTAAAAAAAGTACCCACTCAGCTATTTTTATAACAGAATATGGACTCAGGAAACTACAGAGGCTCATTACATACACAGTTCCAGTTCCACATCTGCAGATGTCACCAACCATGGATAAAAAATATCAAAACATCTCAGAATGTTCCAAAAAGCAAAATTTGAACTTGTCAGATGAAATCACCGTGCTGAATTTATGGGAATAAAATATGGACACAGTCTATGTTTAAAGAACACTCACTCAGCCTCTGTTCTAAGGGAATAATCAACCAGCCTGAATTTCAATAGAATATGGACTCAGTCTTTGTTTAAAAAAAGTACCCACTCAGCTATTTTTATAACAGAATATGGACTCAGGAAACTACAGAGGCTCATTACATACACAGTTCCAGCTCCACATCTGCAGATGTCACCAACCATGGATAAAAAATATCAAAACATCTCAGAATGTTCCAAAAAGCAAAACTTGAACTTGTCAGATGAAATCACTGTGCTGAATTTATGGGAATAAAATATGGACACAGTCTATGTTTAAAGAACACTCACTCAGCCTCTGTTCTAAGGGAATAATCAACCAGCCTGAATTTCAATAGAATATGGACTCAGTCTTTGTTTAAAAAAAGTACCCACTCAGCTATTTTTATAACAGAATATGGACTCAGGAAACTACAGAGGCTCATTACATACACAGTTCCAGTTCCACATCTGCAGATGTCACCAACCATGGATAAAAAATATCAAAACATCTCAGAATGTTCCAAAAAGCAAAATTTGAACTTGTCAGATGAAATCACCATGCTGAATTTATGGGAATAAAATATGGACACAGTCTATGTTTAAAGAACACTCACTCAGCCTCTGTTCTAAGGGAATAATCAACCAGCCTGAATTTCAATAGAATATGGACTCAGTCTTTGTTTAAAAAAAGTACCCACTCAGCTATTTTTATAACAGAATATGGACTCAGGAAACTACAGAGGCTCATTACATACACAGTTCCAGCTCCACATCTGCAGATGTCACCAACCATGGATAAAAAATATCAAAACATCTCAGAATGTTCCAAAAAGCAAAACTTGAACTTGTCAGATGAAATCACTGTGCTGAATTTATGGGAATAAAATATGGACACAGTCTATGTTTAAAGAACACTCACTCAGCCTCTGTTCTAAGGGAATAATCAACCAGCCTGAATTTCAATAGAATATGGACTCAGTCTTTGTTTAAAAAAAGTACCCACTCAGCTATTTTTATAACAGAATATGGACTCAGGAAACTACAGAGGCTCATTACATACACAGTTCCAGTTCCACATCTGCAGATGTCACCAACCATGGATAAAAAATATCAAAACATCTCAGAATGTTCCAAAAAGCAAAATTTGAACTTGTCAGATGAAATCACCGTGCTGAATTTATGGGAATAAAATATGGACACAGTCTATGTTTAAAGAACACTCACTCAGCCTCTGTTCTAAGGGAATAATCAACCAGCCTGAATTTCAATAGAATATGGACTCAGTCTTTGTTTAAAAAAAGTACCCACTCAGCTATTTTTATAACAGAATATGGACTCAGGAAACTACAGAGGCTCATTACATACACAGTTCCAGCTCCACATCTGCAGATGTCACCAACCATGGATAAAAAATATCAAAACATCTCAGAATGTTCCAAAAAGCAAAACTTGAACTTGTCAGATGAAATCACTGTGCTGAATTTATGGGAATAAAATATGGACACAGTCTATGTTTAAAGAACACTCACTCAGCCTCTGTTCTAAGGGAATAATCAACCAGCCTGAATTTCAATAGAATATGGACTCAGTCTTTGTTTAAAAAAAGTACCCACTCAGCTATTTTTATAACAGAATATGGACTCAGGAAACTACAGAGGCTCATTACATACACAGTTCCAGTTCCACATCTGCAGATGTCACCAACCATGGATAAAAAATATCAAAACATCTCAGAATGTTCCAAAAAGCAAAATTTGAACTTGTCAGATGAAATCACCGTGCTGAATTTATGGGAATAAAATATGGACACAGTCTATGTTTAAAGAACACTCACTCAGCCTCTGTTCTAAGGGAATAATCAACCAGCCTGAATTTCAATAGAATATGGACTCAGTCTTTGTTTAAAAAAAGTACCCACTCAGCTATTTTTATAACAGAATATGGACTCAGGAAACTACAGAGGCTCATTACATACACAGTTCCAGCTCCACATCTGCAGATGTCACCAACCATGGATAAAAAATATCAAAACATCTCAGAATGTTCCAAAAAGCAAAACTTGAACTTGTCAGATGAAATCACTGTGCTGAATTTATGGGAATAAAATATGGACACAGTCTATGTTTAAAGAACACTCACTCAGCCTCTGTTCTAAGGGAATAATCAACCAGCCTGAATTTCAATAGAATATGGATTCAGGCTTTGTTTAAAAAAAGTACCCACTCAGCTATTTTTATAACAGAATATGGACTCAGGAAACTACAGAGGCTCATTACATACACAGTTCCAGTTCCACATCTGCAGATGTCACCAACCATGGATAAAAAATATCAAAACATCTCAGAATGTTCCAAAAAGCAAAATTTGAACTTGTCAGATGAAATCACCGTGCTGAATTTATGGGAATAAAATATGGACACAGTCTATGTTTAAAGAACACTCACTCAGCCTCTGTTCTAAGGGAATAATCAACCAGCCTGAATTTCAATAGAATATGGACTCAGTCTTTGTTTAAAAAAAGTACCCACTCAGCTATTTTTATAACAGAATATGGACTCAGGAAACTACAGAGGCTCATTACATACACAGTTCCAGCTCCACATCTGCAGATGTCACCAACCATGGATAAAAAATATCAAAACATCTCAGAATGTTCCAAAAAGCAAAACTTGAACTTGTCAGATGAAATCACTGTGCTGAATTTATGGGAATAAAATATGGACACAGTCTATGTTTAAAGAACACTCACTCAGCCTCTGTTCTAAGGGAATAATCAACCAGCCTGAATTTCAATAGAATATGGACTCAGTCTTTGTTTAAAAAAAGTACCCACTCAGCTATTTTTATAACAGAATATGGACTCAGGAAACTACAGAGGCTCATTACATACACAGTTCCAGTTCCACATCTGCAGATGTCACCAACCATGGATAAAAAATATCAAAACATCTCAGAATGTTCCAAAAAGCAAAACTTGAACTTGTCAGATGAAATCACTGTGCTGAATTTATGGGAATAAAATATGGACACAGTCTATGTTTAAAGAACACTCACTCAGCCTCTGTTCTAAGGGAATAATCAACCAGCCTGAATTTCAATAGAATATGGACTCAGTCTTTGTTTTAAAAAAGTACCCACTCAGCTATTTTTATAACAGAATATGGACTCAGGAAACTACAGAGGCTCATTACATACACAGTTCCAGTTCCACATCTGCAGATGTCACCAACCATGGATAAAAAATATCAAAACATCTCAGAATGTTCCAAAAAGCAAAACTTGAACTTGTCAGATGAAATCACTGTGCTGAATTTATGGGAATAAAATATGGACACAGTCTATGTTTAAAGAACACTCACTCAGCCTCTGTTCTAAGGGAATAATCAACCAGCCTGAATTTCAATAGAATATGGACTCAGTCTTTGTTTAAAAAAAGCACCCACTCAGCTATTTTTATAACAGAATATGGACCTAGTCTACGATTAAAGAATACCTACTCAGTCTGTGTTCTTACAGAATGTGGACTCAGTCCATGATTAAAAAGTACTCATTCAGCCTCTCTTCTAACAGAATACACACTCAGCCTGTGTTTCAACACCTTATGGACTCAGTCTCTGTTTAAAGAATAATCACCTTGCCAATGTTCTAAGAGAATAGTCATTCAACCTGTGTTGCAACAGATTATGGACTCAGTCTATGTTGAAAGAATACTCACTCAGCCCGAGTTCCAACAGAATACTCAGTCAGTCCATGTTCAAACAGAATATTCTTTGTTAATTGTCTTTTCCCTTCAATCCAGCGGCCCGTCTGCCAGGCCGAGCAAGCTGCTCACCTGTTCTCTATTACCAGTCTTCTGCCTTCACCCCGAGGGGCGTGTCTTCCAGGCCGAGCAACCTGCTCAGCTGTTCTCTGTTACCTGTTTTCTAACAAAATATGGACACAGTCTATGTTTAAAGAACACTCACTCAGCCTCTGTTCTAAGGGAATAATCAACCAGCCTGAATTTCAATAGAATATGGACTCAGTCTTTGTTTAAAAAAAGTACCCACTCAGCTATTTTTATAACAGAATATGGACTCAGGAAACTACAGAGGCTCATTACATACACAGTTCCAGCTCCACATCTGCAGATGTCACCAACCATGGATAAAAAATATCAAAACATCTCAGAATGTTCCAAAAAGCAAAACTTGAACTTGTCAGATGAAATCACTGTGCTGAATTTATGGGAATAAAATATGGACACAGTCTATGTTTAAAGAACACTCACTCAGCCTCTGTTCTAAGGGAATAATCAACCAGCCTGAATTTCAATAGAATATGGACTCAGTCTTTGTTTTAAAAAAGTACCCACTCAGCTATTTTTATAACAGAATATGGACTCAGGAAACTACAGAGGCTCATTACATACACAGTTCCAGTTCCACATCTGCAGATGTCACCAACCATGGATAAAAAATATCAAAACATCTCAGAATGTTCCAAAAAGCAAAACTTGAACTTGTCAGATGAAATCACTGTGCTGAATTTATGGGAATAAAATATGGACACAGTCTATGTTTAAAGAACACTCACTCAGCCTCTGTTCTAAGGGAATAATCAACCAGCCTGAATTTCAATAGAATATGGACTCAGTCTTTGTTTAAAAAAAGTACCCACTCAGCTATTTTTATAACAGAATATGGACCTAGTCTACGATTAAAGAATACCTACTCAGTCTGTGTTCTTACAGAATGTGGACTCAGTCCATGATTAAAAAGTACTCATTCAGCCTCTCTTCTAACAGAATACACACTCAGCCTGTGTTTCAACACCTTATGGACTCAGTCTCTGTTTAAAGAATAATCACCTTGCCAATGTTCTAAGAGAATAGTCATTCAACCTGTGTTGCAACAGATTATGGACTCAGTCTATGTTGAAAGAATACTCACTCAGCCCGAGTTCCAACAGAATACTCAGTCAGTCCATGTTCAAACAGAATATTCTTTGTTAATTGTCTTTTCCCTTCAATCCAGCGGCCCGTCTGCCAGGCCGAGCAAGCTGCTCACCTGTTCTCTATTACCAGTCTTCTGCCTTCACCCCGAGGGGCGTGTCTTCCAGGCCGAGCAACCTGCTCAGCTGTTCTCTGTTACCTGTTTTCTAACAAAATATGGACACAGTCTATGTTTAAAGAACACTCACTCAGCCTCTGTTCTAAGGGAATAATCAACCAGCCTGAATTTCAATAGAATATGGACTCAGTCTTTGTTTAAAAAAAGTACCCACTCAGCTATTTTTCTAACAGAATATGGACTCAGGAAACTACAGAGGCTCATTACATACACAGTTCCAGTTCCACATCTGCAGATGTCACCAACCATGGATAAAAAATATCAAAACATCTCAGAATGTTCCAAAAAGCAAAACTTGAACTTGTCAGATGAAATCACTGTGCTGAATTTATGGGAATAAAATATGGACACAGTCTATGTTTAAAGAACACTCACTCAGCCTCTGTTCTAAGGGAATAATCAACCAGCCTGAATTTCAATAGAATATGGACTCAGTCTTTGTTTAAAAAAAGTACCCACTCAGCTATTTTTATAACAGAATATGGACTCAGGAAACTACAGAGGCTCATTACATACACAGTTCCAGTTCCACATCTGCAGATGTCACCAACCATGGATAAAAAATATCAAAACATCTCAGAATGTTCCAAAAAGCAAAACTTGAACTTGTCAGATGAAATCACTGTGCTGAATTTATGGGAATAAAATATGGACACAGTCTATGTTTAAAGTACACTCACTCAGCCTCTGTTCTAAGGGAATAATCAACCAGCCTGAATTTCAATAGAATATGGACTCAGTCTTTGTTTAAAAAAAGTACCCACTCAGCTATTTTTATAACAGAATATGGACTCAGGAAACTACAGAGGCTCATTACATACACAGTTCCAGTTCCACATCTGCAGATGTCACCAACCATGGATAAAAAATATCAAAACATCTCAGAATGTTCCAAAAAGCAAAACTTGAACTTGTCAGATGAAATCACTGTGCTGAATTTATGGGAATAAAATATGGACACAGTCTATGTTTAAAGAACACTCACTCAGCCTCTGTTCTAAGGGAATAATCAACCAGCCTGAATTTCAATAGAATATGGACTCAGTCTTTGTTTAAAAAAAGTACCCACTCAGCTATTTTTATAACAGAATATGGACTCAGGAAACTACAGAGGCTCATTACATACACAGTTCCAGTTCCACATCTGCAGATGTCACCAACCATGGATAAAAAATATCAAAACATCTCAGAATGTTCCAAAAAGCAAAACTTGAACTTGTCAGATGAAATCACTGTGCTGAATTTATGGGAATAAAATATGGACACAGTCTATGTTTAAAGAACACTCACTCAGCCTCTGTTCTAAGGGAATAATCAACCAGCCTGAATTTCAATAGAATATGGACTCAGTCTTTGTTTAAAAAAAGTACCCACTCAGCTATTTTTATAACAGAATATGGACCTAGTCTACGATTAAAGAATACCTACTCAGTCTGTGTTCTTACAGAATGTGGACTCAGTCCATGATTAAAAAGTACTCATTCAGCCTCTCTTCTAACAGAATACACACTCAGCCTGTGTTTCAACACCTTATGGACTCAGTCTCTGTTTAAAGAATAATCACCTTGCCAATGTTCTAAGAGAATAGTCATTCAACCTGTGTTGCAACAGATTATGGACTCAGTCTATGTTGAAAGAATACTCACTCAGCCCGAGTTCCAACAGAATACTCAGTCAGTCCATGTTCAAACAGAATATTCTTTGTTAATTGTCTTTTCCCTTCAATCCAGCGGCCCGTCTGCCAGGCCGAGCAAGCTGCTCACCTGTTCTCTATTACCAGTCTTCTGCCTTCACCCCGAGGGGCGTGTCTTCCAGGCCGAGCAACCTGCTCAGCTGTTCTCTGTTACCTGTTTTCTAACAAAATATGGACACAGTCTATGTTTAAAGAACACTCACTCAGCCTCTGTTCTAAGGGAATAATCAACCAGCCTGAATTTCAATAGAATATGGACTCAGTCTTTGTTTAAAAAAAGTACCCACTCAGCTATTTTTCTAACAGAATATGGACTCAGGAAACTACAGAGGCTCATTACATACACAGTTCCAGTTCCACATCTGCAGATGTCACCAACCATGGATAAAAAATATCAAAACATCTCAGAATGTTCCAAAAAGCAAAACTTGAACTTGTCAGATGAAATCACTGTGCTGAATTTATGGGAATAAAATATGGACACAGTCTATGTTTAAAGAACACTCACTCAGCCTCTGTTCTAAGGGAATAATCAACCAGCCTGAATTTCAATAGAATATGGACTCAGTCTTTGTTTAAAAAAAGTACCCACTCAGCTATTTTTATAACAGAATATGGACTCAGGAAACTACAGAGGCTCATTACATACACAGTTCCAGTTCCACATCTGCAGATGTCACCAACCATGGATAAAAAATATCAAAACATCTCAGAATGTTCCAAAAAGCAAAACTTGAACTTGTCAGATGAAATCACTGTGCTGAATTTATGGGAATAAAATATGGACACAGTCTATGTTTAAAGAACACTCACTCAGCCTCTGTTCTAAGGGAATAATCAACCAGCCTGAATTTCAATAGAATATGGACTCAGTCTTTGTTTAAAAAAAGTACCCACTCAGCTATTTTTATAACAGAATATGGACCTAGTCTACGATTAAAGAATACCTACTCAGTCTGTGTTCTTACAGAATGTGGACTCAGTCCATGATTAAAAAGTACTCATTCAGCCTCTCTTCTAACAGAATACACACTCAGCCTGTGTTTCAACACCTTATGGACTCAGTCTCTGTTTAAAGAATAATCACCTTGCCAATGTTCTAAGAGAATAGTCATTCAACCTGTGTTGCAACAGATTATGGACTCAGTCTATGTTGAAAGAATACTCACTCAGCCCGAGTTCTAACAGAATACTCAGTCAGTCCATGTTCAAACAGAATATTCTTTGTTAATTGTCTTTTCCCTTCAATCCAGCGGCCCGTCTGCCAGGCCGAGCAAGCTGCTCACCTGTTCTCTATTACCAGTCTTCTGCCTTCACCCCGAGGGGCGTGTCTTCCAGGCCGAGCAACCTGCTCAGCTGTTCTCTGTTACCTGTTTTCTAACAAAATATGGACACAGTCTATGTTTAAAGAACACTCACTCAGCCTCTGTTCTAAGGGAATAATCAATCAGCCTGAATTTCAATAGAATATGGACTCAGTCTTTGTTTAAAAAAAGTACCCACTCAGCTATTTTTATAACAGAATATGGACTCAGGAAACTACAGAGGCTCATTACATACACAGTTCCAGTTCCACATCTGCAGATGTCACCAACCATGGATAAAAAATATCAAAACATCTCAGAATGTTCCAAAAAGCAAAACTTGAACTTGTCAGATGAAATCACTGTGCTGAATTTATGGGAATAAAATATGGACACAGTCTATGTTTAAAGAACACTCACTCAGCCTCTGTTCTAAGGGAATAATCAACCAGCCTGAATTTCAATAGAATATGGACTCAGTCTTTGTTTAAAAAAAGTACCCACTCAGCTATTTTTATAACAGAATATGGACTCAGGAAACTACAGAGGCTCATTACATACACAGTTCCAGTTCCACATCTGCAGAAGTCACCAACCATGGATAAAAAATATCAAAACATCTCAGAATGTTCCAAAAAGCAAAACTTGAACTTGTCAGATGAAATCACTGTGCTGAATTTATGGGAATAAAATATGGACACAGTCTATGTTTAAAGAACACTCACTCAGCCTCTGTTCTAAGGGAATAATCAACCAGCCTGAATTTCAATAGAATATGGACTCAGTCTTTGTTTAAAAAAAGTACCCACTCAGCTATTTTTATAACAGAATATGGACTCAGGAAACTACAGAGGCTCATTACATACACAGTTCCAGTTCCACATCTGCAGATGTCACCAACCATGGATAAAAAATATCAAAACATCTCAGAATGTTCCAAAAAGCAAAACTTGAACTTGTCAGATGAAATCACTGTGCTGAATTTATGGGAATAAAATATGGACACAGTCTATGTTTAAAGAACACTCACTCAGCCTCTGTTCTAAGGGAATAATCAACCAGCCTGAATTTCAATAGAATATGGACTCAGTCTTTGTTTAAAAAAAGTACCCACTCAGCTATTTTTATAACAGAATATGGACTCAGGAAACTACAGAGGCTCATTACATACACAGTTCCAGCTCCACATCTGCAGATGTCACCAACCATGGATAAAAAATATCAAAACATCTCAGAATG
Source organism: Furipterus horrens (assembly GCF_987537825.1). NCBI lineage: Eukaryota > Metazoa > Chordata > Mammalia > Chiroptera > Furipteridae > Furipterus > Furipterus horrens. The sequence goes on from NW_028327219.1 coordinate 114,198, forward strand.
TTCCAAAAAGCAAAACTTGAACTTGTCAGATGAAATCACTGTGCTGAATTTATGGGAATAAAATATGGACACAGTCTATGTTTAAAGAACACTCACTCAGCCTCTGTTCTAAGGGAATAATCAACCAGCCTGAATTTCAATAGAATATGGACTCAGTCTTTGTTTAAAAAAAGTACCCACTCAGCTATTTTTATAACAGAATATGGACTCAGGAAACTACAGAGGCTCATTACATACACAGTTCCAGTTCCACATCTGCAGATGTCACCAACCATGGATAAAAAATATCAAAACATCTCAGAATGTTCCAAAAAGCAAAACTTGAACTTGTCAGATGAAATCACTGTGCTGAATTTATGGGAATAAAATATGGACACAGTCTATGTTTAAAGAACACTCACTCAGCCTCTGTTCTAAGGGAATAATCAACCAGCCTGAATTTCAATAGAATATGGACTCAGTCTTTGTTTAAAAAAAGTACCCACTCAGCTATTTTTCTAACAGAATATGGACTCAGGAAGCTACAGAGGCTCATTACATACACAGTTCCAGTTCCACATCTGCAGATGTCACCAACCATGGATAAAAAATATCAAAACATCTCAGAATGTTCCAAAAAGCAAAACTTGAACTTGTCAGATGAAATCACTGTGCTGAATTTATGGGAATAAAATATGGACACAGTCTATGTTTAAAGAACACTCACTCAGCCTCTGTTCTAAGGGAATAATCAACCAGCCTGAATTTCAATAGAATATGGACTCAGTCTTTGTTTAAAAAAAGTACCCACTCAGCTATTTTTATAACAGAATATGGACTCAGGAAACTACAGAGGCTCATTACATACACAGTTCCAGTTCCACATCTGCAGATGTCACCAACCATGGATAAAAAATATCAAAACATCTCAGAATGTTCCAAAAAGCAAAACTTGAACTTGTCAGATGAAATCACTGTGCTGAATTTATGGGAATAAAATATGGACACAGTCTATGTTTAAAGAACACTCACTCAGCCTCTGTTCTAAGGGAATAATCAACCAGCCTGAATTTCAATAGAATATGGACTCAGTCTTTGTTTAAAAAAAGTACCCACTCAGCTATTTTTATAACAGAATATGGACCTAGTCTACGATTAAAGAATACCTACTCAGTCTGTGTTCTTACAGAATGTGGACTCAGTCCATGATTAAAAAGTACTCATTCAGCCTCTCTTCTAACAGAATACACACTCAGCCTGTGTTTCAACACCTTATGGACTCAGTCTCTGTTTAAAGAATAATCACCTTGCCAATGTTCTAAGAGAATAGTCATTCAACCTGTGTTGCAACAGATTATGGACTCAGTCTATGTTGAAAGAATACTCACTCAGCCCGAGTTCCAACAGAATACTCAGTCAGTCCATGTTCAAACAGAATATTCTTTGTTAATTGTCTTTTCCCTTCAATCCAGCGGCCCGTCTGCCAGGCCGAGCAAGCTGCTCACCTGTTCTCTATTACCAGTCTTCTGCCTTCACCCCGAGGGGCGTGTCTTCCAGGCCGAGCAACCTGCTCAGCTGTTCTCTGTTACCTGTTTTCTAACAAAATATGGACACAGTCTATGTTTAAAGAACACTCACTCAGCCTCTGTTCTAAGGGAATAATCAACCAGCCTGAATTTCAATAGAATATGGACTCAGTCTTTGTTTAAAAAAAGTACCCACTCAGCTATTTTTCTAACAGAATATGGACTCAGGAAACTACAGAGGCTCATTACATACACAGTTCCAGTTCCACATCTGCAGATGTCACCAACCATGGATAAAAAATATCAAAACATCTCAGAATGTTCCAAAAAGCAAAACTTGAACTTGTCAGATGAAATCACTGTGCTGAATTTATGGGAATAAAATATGGACACAGTCTATGTTTAAAGAACACTCACTCAGCCTCTGTTCTAAGGGAATAATCAACCAGCCTGAATTTCAATAGAATATGGACTCAGTCTTTGTTTAAAAAAAGTACCCACTCAGCTATTTTTATAACAGAATATGGACTCAGGAAACTACAGAGGCTCATTACATACACAGTTCCAGTTCCACATCTGCAGATGTCACCAACCATGGATAAAAAATATCAAAACATCTCAGAATGTTCCAAAAAGCAAAACTTGAACTTGTCAGATGAAATCACTGTGCTGAATTTATGGGAATAAAATATGGACACAGTCTATGTTTAAAGAACACTCACTCAGCCTCTGTTCTAAGGGAATAATCAACCAGCCTGAATTTCAATAGAATATGGACTCAGTCTTTGTTTAAAAAAAGTACCCACTCAGCTATTTTTATAACAGAATATGGACTCAGGAAACTACAGAGGCTCATTACATACACAGTTCCAGTTCCACATCTGCAGATGTCACCAACCATGGATAAAAAATATCAAAACATCTCAGAATGTTCCAAAAAGCACAACTTGAACTTGTCAGATGAAATCACTGTGCTGAATTTATGGGAATAAAATATGGACACAGTCTATGTTTAAAGAACACTCACTCAGCCTCTGTTCTAAGGGAATAATCAACCAGCCTGAATTTCAATAGAATATGGACTCAGTCTTTGTTTAAAAAAAGTACCCACTCAGCTATTTTTATAACAGAATATGGACTCAGGAAACTACAGAGGCTCATTACATACACAGTTCCAGTTCCACATCTGCAGATGTCACCAACCATGGATAAAAAATATCAAAACATCTCAGAATGTTCCAAAAAGCAAAACTTGAACTTGTCAGATGAAATCACTGTGCTGAATTTATGGGAATAAAATATGGACACAGTCTATGTTTAAAGAACACTCACTCAGCCTCTGTTCTAAGGGAATAATCAACCAGCCTGAATTTCAATAGAATATGGACTCAGTCTTTGTTTAAAAAAAGTACCCACTCAGCTATTTTTATAACAGAATATGGACTCAGGAAACTACAGAGGCTCATTACATACACAGTTCCAGTTCCACATCTGCAGATGTCACCAACCATGGATAAAAAATATCAAAACATCTCAGAATGTTCCAAAAAGCACAACTTGAACTTGTCAGATGAAATCACTGTGCTGAATTTATGGGAATAAAATATGGACACAGTCTATGTTTAAAGAACACTCACTCAGCCTCTGTTCTAAGGGAATAATCAACCAGCCTGAATTTCAATAGAATATGGACTCAGTCTTTGTTTAAAAAAAGTACCCACTCAGCTATTTTTATAACAGAATATGGACTCAGGAAACTACAGAGGCTCATTACATACACAGTTCCAGTTCCACATCTGCAGATGTCACCAACCATGGATAAAAAATATCAAAACATCTCAGAATGTTCCAAAAAGCAAAACTTGAACTTGTCAGATGAAATCACTGTGCTGAATTTATGGGAATAAAATATGGACACAGTCTATGTTTAAAGAACACTCACTCAGCCTCTGTTCTAAGGGAATAATCAACCAGCCTGAATTTCAATAGAATATGGACTCAGTCTTTGTTTAAAAAAAGTACCCACTCAGCTATTTTTATAACAGAATATGGACCTAGTCTACGATTAAAGAATACCTACTCAGTCTGTGTTCTTACAGAATGTGGACTCAGTCCATGATTAAAAAGTACTCATTCAGCCTCTCTTCTAACAGAATACACACTCAGCCTGTGTTTCAACACCTTATGGACTCAGTCTCTGTTTAAAGAATAATCACCTTGCCAATGTTCTAAGAGAATAGTCATTCAACCTGTGTTGCAACAGATTATGGACTCAGTCTATGTTGAAAGAATACTCACTCAGCCCGAGTTCCAACAGAATACTCAGTCAGTCCATGTTCAAACAGAATATTCTTTGTTAATTGTCTTTTCCCTTCAATCCAGCGGCCCGTCTGCCAGGCCGAGCAAGCTGCTCACCTGTTCTCTATTACCAGTCTTCTGCCTTCACCCCGAGGGGCGTGTCTTCCAGGCCGAGCAACCTGCTCAGCTGTTCTCTGTTACCTGTTTTCTAACAAAATATGGACACAGTCTATGTTTAAAGAACACTCACTCAGCCTCTGTTCTAAGGGAATAATCAACCAGCCTGAATTTCAATAGAATATGGACTCAGTCTTTGTTTAAAAAAAGTACCCACTCAGCTATTTTTCTAACAGAATATGGACTCAGGAAACTACAGAGGCTCATTACATACACAGTTCCAGTTCCACATCTGCAGATGTCACCAACCATGGATAAAAAATATCAAAACATCTCAGAATGTTCCAAAAAGCAAAACTTGAACTTGTCAGATGAAATCACTGTGCTGAATTTATGGGAATAAAATATGGACACAGTCTATGTTTAAAGAACACTCACTCAGCCTCTGTTCTAAGGGAATAATCAACCAGCCTGAATTTCAATAGAATATGGACTCAGTCTTTGTTTAAAAAAAGTACCCACTCAGCTATTTTTATAACAGAATATGGACTCAGGAAACTACAGAGGCTCATTACATACACAGTTCCAGTTCCACATCTGCAGATGTCACCAACCATGGATAAAAAATATCAAAACATCTCAGAATGTTCCAAAAAGCAAAACTTGAACTTGTCAGATGAAATCACTGTGCTGAATTTATGGGAATAAAATATGGACACAGTCTATGTTTAAAGAACACTCACTCAGCCTCTGTTCTAAGGGAATAATCAACCAGCCTGAATTTCAATAGAATATGGACTCAGTCTTTGTTTAAAAAAAGTACCCACTCAGCTATTTTTATAACAGAATATGGACTCAGGAAACTACAGAGGCTCATTACATACACAGTTCCAGTTCCACATCTGCAGATGTCACCAACCATGGATAAAAAATATCAAAACATCTCAGAATGTTCCAAAAAGCACAACTTGAACTTGTCAGATGAAATCACTGTGCTGAATTTATGGGAATAAAATATGGACACAGTCTATGTTTAAAGAACACTCACTCAGCCTCTGTTCTAAGGGAATAATCAACCAGCCTGAATTTCAATAGAATATGGACTCAGTCTTTGTTTAAAAAAAGTACCCACTCAGCTATTTTTATAACAGAATATGGACTCAGGAAACTACAGAGGCTCATTACATACACAGTTCCAGTTCCACATCTGCAGATGTCACCAACCATGGATAAAAAATATCAAAACATCTCAGAATGTTCCAAAAAGCAAAACTTGAACTTGTCAGATGAAATCACTGTGCTGAATTTATGGGAATAAAATATGGACACAGTCTATGTTTAAAGAACACTCACTCAGCCTCTGTTCTAAGGGAATAATCAACCAGCCTGAATTTCAATAGAATATGGACTCAGTCTTTGTTTAAAAAAAGTACCCACTCAGCTATTTTTATAACAGAATATGGACTCAGGAAACTACAGAGGCTCATTACATACACAGTTCCAGTTCCACATCTGCAGATGTCACCAACCATGGATAAAAAATATCAAAACATCTCAGAATGTTCCAAAAAGCACAACTTGAACTTGTCAGATGAAATCACTGTGCTGAATTTATGGGAATAAAATATGGACACAGTCTATGTTTAAAGAACACTCACTCAGCCTCTGTTCTAAGGGAATAATCAACCAGCCTGAATTTCAATAGAATATGGACTCAGTCTTTGTTTAAAAAAAGTACCCACTCAGCTATTTTTATAACAGAATATGGACTCAGGAAACTACAGAGGCTCATTACATACACAGTTCCAGTTCCACATCTGCAGATGTCACCAACCATGGATAAAAAATATCAAAACATCTCAGAATGTTCCAAAAAGCAAAACTTGAACTTGTCAGATGAAATCACTGTGCTGAATTTATGGGAATAAAATATGGACACAGTCTATGTTTAAAGAACACTCACTCAGCCTCTGTTCTAAGGGAATAATCAACCAGCCTGAATTTCAATAGAATATGGACTCAGTCTTTGTTTAAAAAAAGTACCCACTCAGCTATTTTTATAACAGAATATGGACCTAGTCTACGATTAAAGAATACCTACTCAGTCTGTGTTCTTACAGAATGTGGACTCAGTCCATGATTAAAAAGTACTCATTCAGCCTCTCTTCTAACAGAATACACACTCAGCCTGTGTTTCAACACCTTATGGACTCAGTCTCTGTTTAAAGAATAATCACCTTGCCAATGTTCTAAGAGAATAGTCATTCAACCTGTGTTGCAACAGATTATGGACTCAGTCTATGTTGAAAGAATACTCACTCAGCCCGAGTTCCAACAGAATACTCAGTCAGTCCATGTTCAAACAGAATATTCTTTGTTAATTGTCTTTTCCCTTCAATCCAGCGGCCCGTCTGCCAGGCCGAGCAAGCTGCTCACCTGTTCTCTATTACCAGTCTTCTGCCTTCACCCCGAGGGGCGTGTCTTCCAGGCCGAGCAGCCTGCTCAGCTGTTCTCTGTTACCTGTTTTCTAACAAAATATGGACACAGTCTATGTTTAAAGAACACTCACTCAGCCTCTGTTCTAAGGGAATAATCAACCAGCCTGAATTTCAATAGAATATGGACTCAGTCTTTGTTTAAAAAAAGTACCCACTCAGCTATTTTTCTAACAGAATATGGACTCAGGAAACTACAGAGGCTCATTACATACACAGTTCCAGTTCCACATCTGCAGCTGTCACCAACCATGGATAAAAAATATCAAAACATCTCAGAATGTTCCAAAAAGCAAAACTTGAACTTGTCAGATGAAATCACTGTGCTGAATTTATGGGAATAAAATATGGACACAGTCTATGTTTAAAGAACACTCACTCAGCCTCTGTTCTAAGGGAATAATCAACCAGCCTGAATTTCAATAGAATATGGACTCAGTCTTTGTTTAAAAAAAGTACCCACTCAGCTATTTTTATAACAGAATATGGACTCAGGAAACTACAGAGGCTCATTACATACACAGTTCCAGTTCCACATCTGCAGATGTCACCAACCATGGATAAAAAATATCAAAACATCTCAGAATGTTCCAAAAAGCAAAACTTGAACTTGTCAGATGAAATCACTGTGCTGAATTTATGGGAATAAAATATGGACACAGTCTATGTTTAAAGAACACTCACTCAGCCTCTGTTCTAAGGGAATAATCAACCAGCCTGAATTTCAATAGAATATGGACTCAGTCTTTGTTTAAAAAAAGTACCCACTCAGCTATTTTTATAACAGAATATGGACCTAGTCTACGATTAAAGAATACCTACTCAGTCTGTGTTCTTACAGAATGTGGACTCAGTCCATGATTAAAAAGTACTCATTCAGCCTCTCTTCTAACAGAATACACACTCAGCCTGTGTTTCAACACCTTATGGACTCAGTCTCTGTTTAAAGAATAATCACCTTGCCAATGTTCTAAGAGAATAGTCATTCAACCTGTGTTGCAACAGATTATGGACTCAGTCTATGTTGAAAGAATACTCACTCAGCCCGAGTTCCAACAGAATACTCAGTCAGTCCATGTTCAAACAGAATATTCTTTGTTAATTGTCTTTTCCCTTCAATCCAGCGGCCCGTCTGCCAGACCGAGCAAGCTGCTCACCTGTTCTCTATTACCAGTCTTCTGCCTTCACCCCGAGGGGCGTGTCTTCCAGGCCGAGCAACCTGCTCAGCTGTTCTCTGTTACCTGTTTTCTAACAAAATATGGACACAGTCTATGTTTAAAGAACACTCACTCAGCCTCTGTTCTAAGGGAATAATCAACCAGCCTGAATTTCAATAGAATATGGACTCAGTCTTTGTTTAAAAAAAGTACCCACTCAGCTATTTTTCTAACAGAATATGGACTCAGGAAACTACAGAGGCTCATTACATACACAGTTCCAGTTCCACATCTGCAGATGTCACCAACCATGGATAAAAAATATCAAAACATCTCAGAATGTTCCAAAAAGCAAAACTTGAACTTGTCAGATGAAATCACTGTGCTGAATTTATGGGAATAAAATATGGACACAGTCTATGTTTAAAGAACACTCACTCAGCCTCTGTTCTAAGGGAATAATCAACCAGCCTGAATTTCAATAGAATATGGACTCAGTCTTTGTTTAAAAAAAGTACCCACTCAGCTATTTTTATAACAGAATATGGACTCAGGAAACTACAGAGGCTCATTACATACACAGTTCCAGTTCCACATCTGCAGATGTCACCAACCATGGATAAAAAATATCAAAACATCTCAGAATGTTCCAAAAAGCAAAACTTGAACTTGTCAGATGAAATCACTGTGCTGAATTTATGGGAATAAAATATGGACACAGTCTATGTTTAAAGAACACTCACTCAGCCTCTGTTCTAAGGGAATAATCAACCAGCCTGAATTTCAATAGAATATGGACTCAGTCTTTGTTTAAAAAAAGTACCCACTCAGCTATTTTTATAACAGAATATGGACTCAGGAAACTACAGAGGCTCATTACATACACAGTTCCAGTTCCACATCTGCAGATGTCACCAACCATGGATAAAAAATATCAAAACATCTCAGAATGTTCCAAAAAGCAAAACTTGAACTTGTCAGATGAAATCACTGTGCTGAATTTATGGGAATAAAATATGGACACAGTCTATGTTTAAAGAACACTCACTCAGCCTCTGTTCTAAGGGAATAATCAACCAGCCTGAATTTCAATAGAATATGGACTCAGTCTTTGTTTAAAAAAAGTACCCACTCAGCTATTTTTATAACAGAATATGGACTCAGGAAACTACAGAGGCTCATTACATACACAGTTCCAGTTCCACATCTGCAGATGTCACCAACCATGGATAAAAAATATCAAAACATCTCAGAATGTTCCAAAAAGCAAAACTTGAACTTGTCAGATGAAATCACTGTGCTGAATTTATGGGAATAAAATATGGACACAGTCTATGTTTAAAGAACACTCACTCAGCCTCTGTTCTAAGGGAATAATCAACCAGCCTGAATTTCAATAGAATATGGACTCAGTCTTTGTTTAAAAAAAGTACCCACTCAGCTATTTTTATAACAGAATATGGACTCAGGAAACTACAGAGGCTCATTACATACACAGTTCCAGTTCCACATCTGCAGATGTCACCAACCATGGATAAAAAATATCAAAACATCTCAGAATGTTCCAAAAAGCAAAACTTGAACTTGTCAGATGAAATCACTGTGCTGAATTTATGGGAATAAAATATGGACACAGTCTATGTTTAAAGAACACTCACTCAGCCTCTGTTCTAAGGGAATAATCAACCAGCCTGAATTTCAATAGAATATGGACTCAGTCTTTGTTTAAAAAAAGTACCCACTCAGCTATTTTTATAACAGAATATGGACTCAGGAAACTACAGAGGCTCATTACATACACAGTTCCAGTTCCACATCTGCAGATGTCACCAACCATGGATAAAAAATATCAAAACATCTCAGAATGTTCCAAAAAGCAAAACTTGAACTTGTCAGATGAAATCACTGTGCTGAATTTATGGGAATAAAATATGGACACAGTCTATGTTTAAAGAACACTCACTCAGCCTCTGTTCTAAGGGAATAATCAACCAGCCTGAATTTCAATAGAATATGGACTCAGTCTTTGTTTAAAAAAAGTACCCACTCAGCTATTTTTCTAACAGAATATGGACTCAGGAAACTACAGAGGCTCATTACATACACAGTTCCAGTTCCACATCTGCAGATGTCACCAACCATGGATAAAAAATATCAAAACATCTCAGAATGTTCCAAAAAGCAAAACTTGAACTTGTCAGATGAAATCACTGTGCTGAATTTATGGGAATAAAATATGGACACAGTCTATGTTTAAAGAACACTCACTCAGCCTCTGTTCTAAGGGAATAATCAACCAGCCTGAATTTCAATAGAATATGGACTCAGTCTTTGTTTTAAAAAAGTACCCACTCAGCTATTTTTATAACAGAATATGGACTCAGGAAACTACAGAGGCTCATTACATACACAGTTCCAGTTCCACATCTGCAGATGTCACCAACCATGGATAAAAAATATCAAAACATCTCAGAATGTTCCAAAAAGCAAAACTTGAACTTGTCAGATGAAATCACTGTGCTGAATTTATGGGAATAAAATATGGACACAGTCTATGTTTAAAGAACACTCACTCAGCCTCTGTTCTAAGGGAATAATCAACCAGCCTGAATTTCAATAGAATATGGACTCAGTCTTTGTTTAAAAAAAGTACCCACTCAGCTATTTTTCTAACAGAATATGGACTCAGGAAACTACAGAGGCTCATTACATACACAGTTCCAGTTCCACATCTGCAGATGTCACCAACCATGGATAAAAAATATCAAAACATCTCAGAATGTTCCAAAAAGCAAAACTTGAACTTGTCAGATGAAATCACTGTGCTGAATTTATGGGAATAAAATATGGACACAGTCTATGTTTAAAGAACACTCACTCAGCCTCTGTTCTAAGGGAATAATCAACCAGCCTGAATTTCAATAGAATATGGACTCAGTCTTTGTTTAAAAAAAGTACCCACTCAGCTATTTTTCTAACAGAATATGGACTCAGGAAACTACAGAGGCTCATTACATACACAGTTCCAGTTCCACATCTGCAGATGTCACCAACCATGGATAAAAAATATCAAAACATCTCAGAATGTTCCAAAAAGCAAAACTTGAACTTGTCAGATGAAATCACTGTGCTGAATTTATGGGAATAAAATATGGACACAGTCTATGTTTAAAGAACACTCACTCAGCCTCTGTTCTAAGGGAATAATCAACCAGCCTGAATTTCAATAGAATATGGACTCAGTCTTTGTTTAAAAAAAGTACCCACTCAGCTATTTTTATAACAGAATATGGACCTAGTCTACGATTAAAGAATACCTACTCAGTCTGTGTTCTTACAGAATGTGGACTCAGTCCATGATTAAAAAGTACTCATTCAGCCTCTCTTCTAACAGAATACACACTCAGCCTGTGTTTCAACACCTTATGGACTCAGTCTCTGTTTAAAGAATAATCACCTTGCCAATGTTCTAAGAGAATAGTCATTCAACCTGTGTTGCAACAGATTATGGACTCAGTCTATGTTGAAAGAATACTCACTCAGTCCGAGTTCCAACAGAATACTCAGTCAGTCCATGTTCAAACAGAATATTCTTTGTTAATTGTCTTTTCCCTTCAATCCAGCGGCCCGTCTGCCAGGCCGAGCAAGCTGCTCACCTGTTCTCTATTACCAGTCTTCTGCCTTCACCCCGAGGGGCGTGTCTTCCAGGCCGAGCAACCTGCTCAGCTGTTCTCTGTTACCTGTTTTCTAACAAAATATGGACACAGTCTATGTTTAAAGAACACTCACTCAGCCTCTGTTCTAAGGGAATAATCAACCAGCCTGAATTTCAATAGAATATGGACTCAGTCTTTGTTTAAAAAAAGTACCCACTCAGCTATTTTTCTAACAGAATATGGACTCAGGAAACTACAGAGGCTCATTACATACACAGTTCCAGTTCCACATCTGCAGATGTCACCAACCATGGATAAAAAATATCAAAACATCTCAGAATGTTCCAAAAAGCAAAACTTGAACTTGTCAGATGAAATCACTGTGCTGAATTTATGGGAATAAAATATGGACACAGTCTATGTTTAAAGAACACTCACTCAGCCTCTGTTCTAAGGGAATAATCAACCAGCCTGAATTTCAATAGAATATGGACTCAGTCTTTGTTTAAAAAAAGTACCCACTCAGCTATTTTTCTAACAGAATATGGACTCAGGAAACTACAGAGGCTCATTACATACACAGTTCCAGTTCCACATCTGCAGATGTCACCAACCATGGATAAAAAATATCAAAACATCTCAGAATGTTCCAAAAAGCAAAACTTGAACTTGTCAGATGAAATCACTGTGCTGAATTTATGGGAATAAAATATGGACACAGTCTATGTTTAAAGAACACTCACTCAGCCTCTGTTCTAAGGGAATAATCAACCAGCCTGAATTTCAATAGAATATGGACTCAGTCTTTGTTTAAAAAAAGTACCCACTCAGCTATTTTTATAACAGAATATGGACCTAGTCTACGATTAAAGAATACCTACTCAGTCTGTGTTCTTACAGAATGTGGACTCAGTCCATGATTAAAAAGTACTCATTCAGCCTCTCTTCTAACAGAATACACACTCAGCCTGTGTTTCAACACCTTATGGACTCAGTCTCTGTTTAAAGAATAATCACCTTGCCAATGTTCTAAGAGAATAGTCATTCAACCTGTGTTGCAACAGATTATGGACTCAGTCTATGTTGAAAGAATACTCACTCAGCCCGAGTTCCAACAGAATACTCAGTCAGTCCATGTTCAAACAGAATATTCTTTGTTAATTGTCTTTTCCCTTCAATCCAGCGGCCCGTCTGCCAGGCCGAGCAAGCTGCTCACCTGTTCTCTATTACCAGTCTTCTGCCTTCACCCCGAGGGGCGTGTCTTCCAGGCCGAGCAACCTGCTCAGCTGTTCTCTGTTACCTGTTTTCTAACAAAATATGGACACAGTCTATGTTTAAAGAACACTCACTCAGCCTCTGTTCTAAGGGAATAATCAACCAGCCTGAATTTCAATAGAATATGGACTCAGTCTTTGTTTAAAAAAAGTACCCACTCAGCTATTTTTCTAACAGAATATGGACTCAGGAAACTACAGAGGCTCATTACATACACAGTTCCAGTTCCACATCTGCAGATGTCACCAACCATGGATAAAAAATATCAAAACATCTCAGAATGTTCCAAAAAGCAAAACTTGAACTTGTCAGATGAAATCACTGTGCTGAATTTATGGGAATAAAATATGGACACAGTCTATGTTTAAAGAACACTCACTCAGCCTCTGTTCTAAGGGAATAATCAACCAGCCTGAATTTCAATAGAATATGGACTCAGTCTTTGTTTAAAAAAAGTACCCACTCAGCTATTTTTATAACAGAATATGGACTCAGGAAACTACAGAGGCTCATTACATACACAGTTCCAGTTCCACATCTGCAGATGTCACCAACCATGGATAAAAAATATCAAAACATCTCAGAATGTTCCAAAAAGCAAAACTTGAACTTGTCAGATGAAATCACTGTGCTGAATTTATGGGAATAAAATATGGACACAGTCTATGTTTAAAGAACACTCACTCAGCCTCTGTTCTAAGGGAATAATCAACCAGCCTGAATTTCAATAGAATATGGACTCAGTCTTTGTTTAAAAAAAGTACCCACTCAGCTATTTTTATAACAGAATATGGACCTAGTCTACGATTAAAGAATACCTACTCAGTCTGTGTTCTTACAGAATGTGGACTCAGTCCATGATTAAAAAGTACTCATTCAGCCTCTCTTCTAACAGAATACACACTCAGCCTGTGTTTCAACACCTTATGGACTCAGTCTCTGTTTAAAGAATAATCACCTTGCCAATGTTCTAAGAGAATAGTCATTCAACCTGTGTTGCAACAGATTATGGACTCAGTCTATGTTGAAAGAATACTCACTCAGCCCGAGTTCCAACAGAATACTCAGTCAGTCCATGTTCAAACAGAATATTCTTTGTTAATTGTCTTTTCCCTTCAATCCAGCGGCCCGTCTGCCAGGCCGAGCAAGCTGCTCACCTGTTCTCTATTACCAGTCTTCTGCCTTCACCCCGAGGGGCGTGTCTTCCAGGCCGAGCAACCTGCTCAGCTGTTCTCTGTTACCTGTTTTCTAACAAAATATGGACACAGTCTATGTTTAAAGAACACTCACTCAGCCTCTGTTCTAAGGGAATAATCAACCAGCCTGAATTTCAATAGAATATGGACTCAGTCTTTGTTTAAAAAAAGTACCCACTCAGCTATTTTTATAACAGAATATGGACTCAGGAAACTACAGAGGCTCATTACATACACAGTTCCAGTTCCACATCTGCAGATGTCACCAACCATGGATAAAAAATATCAAAACATCTCAGAATGTTCCAAAAAGCAAAACTTGAACTTGTCAGATGAAATCACTGTGCTGAATTTATGGGAATAAAATATGGACACAGTCTATGTTTAAAGAACACTCACTCAGCCTCTGTTCTAAGGGAATAATCAACCAGCCTGAATTTCAATAGAATATGGACTCAGTCTTTGTTTAAAAAAAGTACCCACTCAGCTATTTTTATAACAGAATATGGACTCAGGAAACTACAGAGGCTCATTACATACACAGTTCCAGTTCCACATCTGCAGATGTCACCAACCATGGATAAAAAATATCAAAACATCTCAGAATGTTCCAAAAAGCAAAACTTGAACTTGTCAGATGAAATCACTGTGCTGAATTTATGGGAATAAAATATGGACACAGTCTATGTTTAAAGAACACTCACTCAGCCTCTGTTCTAAGGGAATAATCAACCAGCCTGAATTTCAATAGAATATGGACTCAGTCTTTGTTTAAAAAAAGTACCCACTCAGCTATTTTTATAACAGAATATGGACCTAGTCTACGATTAAAGAATACCTACTCAGTCTGTGTTCTTACAGAATGTGGACTCAGTCCATGATTAAAAAGTACTCATTCAGCCTCTCTTCTAACAGAATACACACTCAGCCTGTGTTTCAACACCTTATGGACTCAGTCTCTGTTTAAAGAATAATCACCTTGCCAATGTTCTAAGAGAATAGTCATTCAACCTGTGTTGCAACAGATTATGGACTCAGTCTATGTTGAAAGAATACTCACTCAGCCCGAGTTCCAACAGAATACTCAGTCAGTCCATGTTCAAACAGAATATTCTTTGTTAATTGTCTTTTCCCTTCAATCCAGCGGCCCGTCTGCCAGGCCGAGCAAGCTGCTCACCTGTTCTCTATTACCAGTCTTCTGCCTTCACCCCGAGGGGCGTGTCTTCCAGGCCGAGCAACCTGCTCAGCTGTTCTCTGTTACCTGTTTTCTAACAAAATATGGACACAGTCTATGTTTAAAGAACACTCACTCAGCCTCTGTTCTAAGGGAATAATCAACCAGCCTGAATTTCAATAGAATATGGACTCAGTCTTTGTTTAAAAAAAGTACCCACTCAGCTATTTTTCTAACAGAATATGGACTCAGGAAACTACAGAGGCTCATTACATACACAGTTCCAGTTCCACATCTGCAGATGTCACCAACCATGGATAAAAAATATCAAAACATCTCAGAATGTTCCAAAAAGCAAAACTTGAACTTGTCAGATGAAATCACTGTGCTGAATTTATGGGAATAAAATATGGACACAGTCTATGTTTAAAGAACACTCACTCAGCCTCTGTTCTAAGGGAATAATCAACCAGCCTGAATTTCAATAGAATATGGACTCAGTCTTTGTTTAAAAAAAGTACCCACTCAGCTATTTTTATAACAGAATATGGACTCAGGAAACTACAGAGGCTCATTACATACACAGTTCCAGTTCCACATCTGCAGATGTCACCAACCATGGATAAAAAATATCAAAACATCTCAGAATGTTCCAAAAAGCAAAACTTGAACTTGTCAGATGAAATCACTGTGCTGAATTTATGGGAATAAAATATGGACACAGTCTATGTTTAAAGAACACTCACTCAGCCTCTGTTCTAAGGGAATAATCAACCAGCCTGAATTTCAATAGAATATGGACTCAGTCTTTGTTTAAAAAAAGTACCCACTCAGCTATTTTTATAACAGAATATGGACCTAGTCTACGATTAAAGAATACCTACTCAGTCTGTGTTCTTACAGAATGTGGACTCAGTCCATGATTAAAAAGTACTCATTCAGCCTCTCTTCTAACAGAATACACACTCAGCCTGTGTTTCAACACCTTATGGACTCAGTCTCTGTTTAAAGAATAATCACCTTGCCAATGTTCTAAGAGAATAGTCATTCAACCTGTGTTGCAACAGATTATGGACTCAGTCTATGTTGAAAGAATACTCACTCAGCCCGAGTTCCAACAGAATACTCAGTCAGTCCATGTTCAAACAGAATATTCTTTGTTAATTGTCTTTTCCCTTCAATCCAGCGGCCCGTCTGCCAGGCCGAGCAAGCTGCTCACCTGTTCTCTATTACCAGTCTTCTGCCTTCACCCCGAGGGGCGTGTCTTCCAGGCCGAGCAACCTGCTCAGCTGTTCTCTGTTACCTGTTTTCTAACAAAATATGGACACAGTCTATGTTTAAAGAACACTCACTCAGCCTCTGTTCTAAGGGAATAATCAACCAGCCTGAATTTCAATAGAATATGGACTCAGTCTTTGTTTAAAAAAAGTACCCACTCAGCTATTTTTATAACAGAATATGGACTCAGGAAACTACAGAGGCTCATTACATACACAGTTCCAGTTCCACATCTGCAGATGTCACCAACCATGGATAAAAAATATCAAAACATCTCAGAATGTTCCAAAAAGCAAAACTTGAACTTGTCAGATGAAATCACTGTGCTGAATTTATGGGAATAAAATATGGACACAGTCTATGTTTAAAGAACACTCACTCAGCCTCTGTTCTAAGGGAATAATCAACCAGCCTGAATTTCAATAGAATATGGACTCAGTCTTTGTTTAAAAAAAGTACCCACTCAGCTATTTTTATAACAGAATATGGACTCAGGAAACTACAGAGGCTCATTACATACACAGTTCCAGTTCCACATCTGCAGATGTCACCAACCATGGATAAAAAATATCAAAACATCTCAGAATGTTCCAAAAAGCAAAACTTGAACTTGTCAGATGAAATCACTGTGCTGAATTTATGGGAATAAAATATGGACACAGTCTATGTTTAAAGAACACTCACTCAGCCTCTGTTCTAAGGGAATAATCAACCAGCCTGAATTTCAATAGAATATGGACTCAGTCTTTGTTTAAAAAAAGTACCCACTCAGCTATTTTTATAACAGAATATGGACCTAGTCTACGATTAAAGAATACCTACTCAGTCTGTGTTCTTACAGAATGTGGACTCAGTCCATGATTAAAAAGTACTCATTCAGCCTCTCTTCTAACAGAATACACACTCAGCCTGTGTTTCAACACCTTATGGACTCAGTCTCTGTTTAAAGAATAATCACCTTGCCAATGTTCTAAGAGAATAGTCATTCAACCTGTGTTGCAACAGATTATGGACTCAGTCTATGTTGAAAGAATACTCACTCAGCCCGAGTTCCAACAGAATACTCAGTCAGTCCATGTTCAAACAGAATATTCTTTGTTAATTGTCTTTTCCCTTCAATCCAGCGGCCCGTCTGCCAGGCCGAGCAAGCTGCTCACCTGTTCTCTATTACCAGTCTTCTGCCTTCACCCCGAGGGGCGTGTCTTCCAGGCCGAGCAACCTGCTCAGCTGTTCTCTGTTACCTGTTTTCTAACAAAATATGGACACAGTCTATGTTTAAAGAACACTCACTCAGCCTCTGTTCTAAGGGAATAATCAACCAGCCTGAATTTCAATAGAATATGGACTCAGTCTTTGTTTAAAAAAAGTACCCACTCAGCTATTTTTCTAACAGAATATGGACTCAGGAAACTACAGAGGCTCATTACATACACAGTTCCAGTTCCACATCTGCAGATGTCACCAACCATGGATAAAAAATATCAAAACATCTCAGAATGTTCCAAAAAGCAAAACTTGAACTTGTCAGATGAAATCACTGTGCTGAATTTATGGGAATAAAATATGGACACAGTCTATGTTTAAAGAACACTCACTCAGCCTCTGTTCTAAGGGAATAATCAACCAGCCTGAATTTCAATAGAATATGGACTCAGTCTTTGTTTAAAAAAAGTACCCACTCAGCTATTTTTATAACAGAATATGGACTCAGGAAACTACAGAGGCTCATTACATACACAGTTCCAGTTCCACATCTGCAGATGTCACCAACCATGGATAAAAAATATCAAAACATCTCAGAATGTTCCAAAAAGCAAAACTTGAACTTGTCAGATGAAATCACTGTGCTGAATTTATGGGAATAAAATATGGACATAGTCTATGTTTAAAGAACACTCACTCAGCCTCTGTTCTAAGGGAATAATCAACCAGCCTGAATTTCAATAGAATATGGACTCAGTCTTTGTTTAAAAAAAGTACCCACTCAGCTATTTTTATAACAGAATATGGACCTAGTCTACGATTAAAGAATACCTACTCAGTCTGTGTTCTTACAGAATGTGGACTCAGTCCATGATTAAAAAGTACTCATTCAGCCTCTCTTCTAACAGAATACACACTCAGCCTGTGTTTCAACACCTTATGGACTCAGTCTCTGTTTAAAGAATAATCACCTTGCCAATGTTCTAAGAGAATAGTCATTCAACCTGTGTTGCAACAGATTATGGACTCAGTCTATGTTGAAAGAATACTCACTCAGCCCGAGTTCCAACAGAATACTCAGTCAGTCCATGTTCAAACAGAATATTCTTTGTTAATTGTCTTTTCCCTTCAATCCAGCGGCCCGTCTGCCAGGCCGAGCAAGCTGCTCACCTGTTCTCTATTACCAGTCTTCTGCCTTCACCCCGAGGGGCGTGTCTTCCAGGCCGAGCAACCTGCTCAGCTGTTCTCTGTTACCTGTTTTCTAACAAAATATGGACACAGTCTATGTTTAAAGAACACTCACTCAGCCTCTGTTCTAAGGGAATAATCAACCAGCCTGAATTTCAATAGAATATGGACTCAGTCTTTGTTTAAAAAAAGTACCCACTCAGCTATTTTTCTAACAGAATATGGACTCAGGAAACTACAGAGGCTCATTACATACACAGTTCCAGTTCCACATCTGCAGATGTCACCAACCATGGATAAAAAATATCAAAACATCTCAGAATGTTCCAAAAAGCAAAACTTGAACTTGTCAGATGAAATCACTGTGCTGAATTTATGGGAATAAAATATGGACACAGTCTATGTTTAAAGAACACTCACTCAGCCTCTGTTCTAAGGGAATAATCAACCAGCCTGAATTTCAATAGAATATGGACTCAGTCTTTGTTTAAAAAAAGTACCCACTCAGCTATTTTTATAACAGAATATGGACTCAGGAAACTACAGAGGCTCATTACATACACAGTTCCAGTTCCACATCTGCAGATGTCACCAACCATGGATAAAAAATATCAAAACATCTCAGAATGTTCCAAAAAGCAAAACTTGAACTTGTCAGATGAAATCACTGTGCTGAATTTATGGGAATAAAATATGGACACAGTCTATGTTTAAAGAACACTCACTCAGCCTCTGTTCTAAGGGAATAATCAACCAGCCTGAATTTCAATAGAATATGGACTCAGTCTTTGTTTAAAAAAAGTACCCACTCAGCTATTTTTATAACAGAATATGGACCTAGTCTACGATTAAAGAATACCTACTCAGTCTGTGTTCTTACAGAATGTGGACTCAGTCCATGATTAAAAAGTACTCATTCAGCCTCTCTTCTAACAGAATACACACTCAGCCTGTGTTTCAACACCTTATGGACTCAGTCTCTGTTTAAAGAATAATCACCTTGCCAATGTTCTAAGAGAATAGTCATTCAACCTGTGTTGCAACAGATTATGGACTCAGTCTATGTTGAAAGAATACTCACTCAGCCCGAGTTCCAACAGAATACTCAGTCAGTCCATGTTCAAACAGAATATTCTTTGTTAATTGTCTTTTCCCTTCAATCCAGCGGCCCGTCTGCCAGGCCGAGCAAGCTGCTCACCTGTTCTCTATTACCAGTCTTCTGCCTTCACCCCGAGGGGCGTGTCTTCCAGGCCGAGCAACCTGCTCAGCTGTTCTCTGTTACCTGTTTTCTAACAAAATATGGACACAGTCTATGTTTAAAGAACACTCACTCAGCCTCTGTTCTAAGGGAATAATCAACCAGCCTGAATTTCAATAGAATATGGACTCAGTCTTTGTTTAAAAAAAGTACCCACTCAGCTATTTTTCTAACAGAATATGGACTCAGGAAACTACAGAGGCTCATTACATACACAGTTCCAGTTCCACATCTGCAGATGTCACCAACCATGGATAAAAAATATCAAAACATCTCAGAATGTTCCAAAAAGCAAAACTTGAACTTGTCAGATGAAATCACTGTGCTGAATTTATGGGAATAAAATATGGACACAGTCTATGTTTAAAGAACACTCACTCAGCCTCTGTTCTAAGGGAATAATCAACCAGCCTGAATTTCAATAGAATATGGACTCAGTCTTTGTTTAAAAAAAGTACCCACTCAGCTATTTTTATAACAGAATATGGACTCAGGAAACTACAGAGGCTCATTACATACACAGTTCCAGTTCCACATCTGCAGATGTCACCAACCATGGATAAAAAATATCAAAACATCTCAGAATGTTCCAAAAAGCAAAACTTGAACTTGTCAGATGAAATCACTGTGCTGAATTTATGGGAATAAAATATGGACACAGTCTATGTTTAAAGAACACTCACTCAGCCTCTGTTCTAAGGGAATAATCAACCAGCCTGAATTTCAATAGAATATGGACTCAGTCTTTGTTTAAAAAAAGTACCCACTCAGCTATTTTTATAACAGAATATGGACTCAGGAAACTACAGAGGCTCATTACATACACAGTTCCAGTTCCACATCTGCAGATGTCACCAACCATGGATAAAAAATATCAAAACATCTCAGAATGTTCCAAAAAGCAAAACTTGAACTTGTCAGATGAAATCACTGTGCTGAATTTATGGGAATAAAATATGGACACAGTCTATGTTTAAAGAACACTCACTCAGCCTCTGTTCTAAGGGAATAATCAACCAGCCTGAATTTCAATAGAATATGGACTCAGTCTTTGTTTTAAAAAAGTACCCACTCAGCTATTTTTCTAACAGAATATGGACTCAGGAAACTACAGAGGCTCATTACATACACAGTTCCAGTTCCACATCTGCAGATGTCACCAACCATGGATAAAAAATATCAAAACATCTCAGAATGTTCCAAAAAGCAAAACTTGAACTTGTCAGATGAAATCACTGTGCTGAATTTATGGGAATAAAATATGGACACAGTCTATGTTTAAAGAACACTCACTCAGCCTCTGTTCTAAGGGAATAATCAACCAGCCTGAATTTCAATAGAATATGGACTCAGTCTTTGTTTAAAAAAAGTACCCACTCAGCTATTTTTATAACAGAATATGGACTCAGGAAACTACAGAGGCTCATTACATACACAGTTCCAGTTCCACATCTGCAGATGTCACCAACCATGGATAAAAAATATCAAAACATCTCAGAATGTTCCAAAAAGCAAAACTTGAACTTGTCAGATGAAATCACTGTGCTGAATTTATGGGAATAAAATATGGACACAGTCTATGTTTAAAGAACACTCACTCAGCCTCTGTTCTAAGGGAATAATCAACCAGCCTGAATTTCAATAGAATATGGACTCAGTCTTTGTTTAAAAAAAGTACCCACTCAGCTATTTTTATAACAGAATATGGACTCAGGAAACTACAGAGGCTCATTACATACACAGTTCCAGCTCCACATCTGCAGATGTCACCAACCATGGATAAAAAATATCAAAACATCTCAGAATGTTCCAAAAAGCAAAACTTGAACTTGTCAGATGAAATCACTGTGCTGAATTTATGGGAATAAAATATGGACACAGTCTATGTTTAAAGAACACTCACTCAGCCTCTGTTCTAAGGGAATAATCAACCAGCCTGAATTTCAATAGAATATGGACTCAGTCTTTGTTTAAAAAAAGTACCCACTCAGCTATTTTTATAACAGAATATGGACTCAGGAAACTACAGAGGCTCATTACATACACAGTTCCAGTTCCACATCTGCAGATGTCACCAACCATGGATAAAAAATATCAAAACATCTCAGAATGTTCCAAAAAGCAAAACTTGAACTTGTCAGATGAAATCACCGTGCTGAATTTATGGGAATAAAATATGGACACAGTCTATGTTTAAAGAACACTCACTCAGCCTCTGTTCTAAGGGAATAATCAACCAGCCTGAATTTCAATAGAATATGGACTCAGTCTTTGTTTAAAAAAAGTACCCACTCAGCTATTTTTATAACAGAATATGGACTCAGGAAACTACAGAGGCTCATTACATACACAGTTCCAGTTCCACATCTGCAGATGTCACCAACCATGGATAAAAAATATCAAAACATCTCAGAATGTTCCAAAAAGCAAAACTTGAACTTGTCAGATGAAATCACTGTGCTGAATTTATGGGAATAAAATATGGACACAGTCTATGTTTAAAGAACACTCACTCAGCCTCTGTTCTAAGGGAATAATCAACCAGCCTGAATTTCAATAGAATATGGACTCAGTCTTTGTTTAAAAAAAGTACCCACTCAGCTATTTTTATAACAGAATATGGACTCAGGAAACTACAGAGGCTCATTACATACACAGTTCCAGTTCCACATCTGCAGATGTCACCAACCATGGATAAAAAATATCAAAACATCTCAGAATGTTCCAAAAAGCAAAACTTGAACTTGTCAGATGAAATCACTGTGCTGAATTTATGGGAATAAAATATGGACACAGTCTATGTTTAAAGAACACTCACTCAGCCTCTGTTCTAAGGGAATAATCAACCAGCCTGAATTTCAATAGAATATGGACTCAGTCTTTGTTTAAAAAAAGTACCCACTCAGCTATTTTTATAACAGAATATGGACTCAGGAAACTACAGAGGCTCATTACATACACAGTTCCAGCTCCACATCTGCAGATGTCACTAACCATGGATAAAAAATATCAAAACATCTCAGAATGTTCCAAAAAGCAAAACTTGAACTTGTCAGATGAAATCACCGTGCTGAATTTATGGGAATAAAATATGGACACAGTCTATGTTTAAAGAACACTCACTCAGCCTCTGTTCTAAGGGAATAATCAACCAGCCTGAATTTCAATAGAATATGGACTCAGTCTTTGTTTAAAAAAAGTACCCACTCAGCTATTTTTATAACAGAATATGGACTCAGGAAACTACAGAGGCTCATTACATACACAGTTCCAGCTCCACATCTGCAGATGTCACCAACCATGGATAAAAAATATCAAAACATCTCAGAATGTTCCAAAAAGCAAAACTTGAACTTGTCAGATGAAATCACTGTGCTGAATTTATGGGAATAAAATATGGACACAGTCTATGTTTAAAGAACACTCACTCAGCCTCTGTTCTAAGGGAATAATCAACCAGCCTGAATTTCAATAGAATATGGACTCAGTCTTTGTTTAAAAAAAGTACCCACTCAGCTATTTTTATAACAGAATATGGACTCAGGAAACTACAGAGGCTCATTACATACACAGTTCCAGCTCCACATCAGCAGATGTCACCAACCATGGATAAAAAATATCAAAACATCTCAGAATGTTCCAAAAAGCAAAACTTGAACTTGTCAGATGAAATCACTGTGCTGAATTTATGGGAATAAAATATGGACACAGTCTATGTTTAAAGAACACTCACTCAGCCTCTGTTCTAAGGGATTAATCAACCAGCCTGAATTTCAATAGAATATGGACTCAGTCTTTGTTTAAAAAGTACCCTCTCAGCTATTGTTCTAACAAAATATGGACCTAGTCTACGATTAAAGAATACCTACTCAGTCTGTGTTCTTACAGAATGTGGACTCAGTCCATGATTAAAAAGTACTCATTCAGCCTCTCTTCTAACAGAATACACACTCAGCCTGTGTTTCAACACCTTATGGACTCAGTCTCTGTTTAAAGAATAATCACCTTGCCAATGTTCTAAGAGAATAGTCATTCAACCTGTGTTGCAACAGATTATGGACTCAGTCTATGTTGAAAGAATACTCACTCAGCCCGAGTTCTAACAGAATACTCAGTCAGTCCATGTTCAAACAGAATATTCTTTGTTAATTGTCTTTTCCCTTCAATCCAGCGGCCCGTCTGCCAGGCCGAGCAAGCTGCTCACCTGTTCTCTATTACCAGTCTTCTGCCTTCACCCCGAGGGGCGTGTCTTCCAGGCCGAGCATCCTGCTCAGCTGTTCTCTGTTACCTGTTTTCTAACAAAATATGGACACAGTCTATGTTTAAAGAACACTCACTCAGCCTCTGTTCTAAGGGAATAATCAACCAGCCTGAATTTCAATAGAATATGGACTCAGTCTTTGTTTAAAAAAAGTACCCACTCAGCTATTTTTATAACAGAATATGGACCTAGTCTACGATTAAAGAATACCTACTCAGTCTGTGTTCTTACAGAATGTGGACTCAGTCCATGATTAAAAAGTACTCATTCAGCCTCTCTTCTAACAGAATACACACTCAGCCTGTGTTTCAACACCTTATGGACTCAGTCTCTGTTTAAAGAATAATCACCTTGCCAATGTTCTAAGAGAATAGTCATTCAACCTGTGTTGCAACAGATTATGGACTCAGTCTATGTTGAAAGAATACTCACTCAGCCCGAGTTCTAACAGAATACTCAGTCAGTCCATGTTCAAACAGAATATTCTTTGTTAATTGTCTTTTCCCTTCAATCCAGCGGCCCGTCTGCCAGGCCGAGCAAGCTGCTCACCTGTTCTCTATTACCAGTCTTCTGCCTTCACCCCGAGGGGCGTGTCTTCCAGGCCGAGCAACCTGCTCAGCTGTTCTCTGTTACCTGTTTTCTAACAAAATATGGACACAGTCTATGTTTAAAGAACACTCACTCAGCCTCTGTTCTAAGGGAATAATCAACCAGCCTGAATTTCAATAGAATATGGACTCAGTCTTTGTTTAAAAAAAGTACCCACTCAGCTATTTTTATAACAGAATATGGACTCAGGAAACTACAGAGGCTCATTACATACACAGTTCCAGCTCCACATCTGCAGATGTCACCAACCATGGATAAAAAATATCAAAACATCTCAGAATGTTCCAAAAAGCAAAACTTGAACTTGTCAGATGAAATCACTGTGCTGAATTTATGGGAATAAAATATGGACACAATCTATGTTTAAAGAACACTCACTCAGCCTCTGTTCTAAGGGAATAATCAACCAGCCTGAATTTCAATAGAATATGGACTCAGTCTTTGTTTAAAAAAAGTACCCACTCAGCTATTTTTATAACAGAATATGGACTCAGGAAACTACAGAGGCTCATTACATACACAGTTCCAGCTCCACATCTGCAGATGTCACCAACCATGGATAAAAAATATCAAAACATCTCAGAATGTTCCAAAAAGCAAAACTTGAACTTGTCAGATGAAATCACTGTGCTGAATTTATGGGAATAAAATATGGACACAGTCTATGTTTAAAGAACACTCACTCAGCCTCTGTTCTAAGGGAATAATCAACCAGCCTGAATTTCAATAGAATATGGACTCAGTCTTTGTTTAAAAAAAGTACCCACTCAGCTATTTTTATAACAGAATATGGACTCAGGAAACTACAGAGGCTCATTACATACACAGTTCCAGCTCCACATCTGCAGATGTCACCAACCATGGATAAAAAATATCAAAACATCTCAGAATGTTCCAAAAAGCAAAACTTGAACTTGTCAGATGAAATCACTGTGCTGAATTTATGGGAATAAAATATGGACACAGTCTATGTTTAAAGAACACTCACTCAGCCTCTGTTCTAAGGGAATAATCAACCAGCCTGAATTTCAATAGAATATGGACTCAGTCTTTGTTTAAAAAAAGTACCCACTCAGCTATTTTTATAACAGAATATGGACTCAGGAAACTACAGAGGCTCATTACATACACAGTTCCAGCTCCACATCTGCAGATGTCACCAACCATGGATAAAAAATATCAAAACATCTCAGAATGTTCCAAAAAGCAAAACTTGAACTTGTCAGATGAAATCACTGTGCTGAATTTATGGGAATAAAATATGGACACAGTCTATGTTTAAAGAACACTCACTCAGCCTCTGTTCTAAGGGAATAATCAACCAGCCTGAATTTCAATAGAATATGGACTCAGTCTTTGTTTAAAAAAAGTACCCACTCAGCTATTTTTATAACAGAATATGGACTCAGGAAACTACAGAGGCTCATTACATACACAGTTCCAGTTCCACATCTGCAGATGTCACCAACCATGGATAAAAAATATCAAAACATCTCAGAATGTTCCAAAAAGCAAAACTTGAACTTGTCAGATGAAATCACTGTGCTGAATTTATGGGAATAAAATATGGACACAGTCTATGTTTAAAGAACACTCACTCAGCCTCTGTTCTAAGGGAATAATCAACCAGCCTGAATTTCAATAGAATATGGACTCAGTCTTTGTTTAAAAAAAGTACCCACTCAGCTATTTTTCTAACAGAATATGGACTCAGGAAACTACAGAGGCTCATTACATACACAGTTCCAGTTCCACATCTGCAGATGTCACCAACCATGGATAAAAAATATCAAAACATCTCAGAATGTTCCAAAAAGCAAAACTTGAACTTGTCAGATGAAATCACTGTGCTGAATTTATGGGAATAAAATATGGACACAGTCTATGTTTAAAGAACACTCACTCAGCCTCTGTTCTAAGGGAATAATCAACCAGCCTGAATTTCAATAGAATATGGACTCAGTCTTTGTTTTAAAAAAGTACCCACTCAGCTATTTTTATAACAGAATATGGACTCAGGAAACTACAGAGGCTCATTACATACACAGTTCCAGTTCCACATCTGCAGATGTCACCAACCATGGATAAAAAATATCAAAACATCTCAGAATGTTCCAAAAAGCAAAACTTGAACTTGTCAGATGAAATCACTGTGCTGAATTTATGGGAATAAAATATGGACACAGTCTATGTTTAAAGAACACTCACTCAGCCTCTGTTCTAAGGGAATAATCAACCAGCCTGAATTTCAATAGAATATGGACTCAGTCTTTGTTTAAAAAAAGTACCCACTCAGCTATTTTTATAACAGAATATGGACTCAGGAAACTACAGAGGCTCATTACATACACAGTTCCAGCTCCACATCTGCAGATGTCACCAACCATGGATAAAAAATATCAAAACATCTCAGAATGTTCCAAAAAGCAAAACTTGAACTTGTCAGATGAAATCACTGTGCTGAATTTATGGGAATAAAATATGGACACAGTCTATGTTTAAAGAACACTCACTCAGCCTCTGTTCTAAGGGAATAATCAACCAGCCTGAATTTCAATAGAATATGGACTCAGTCTTTGTTTAAAAAGTACCCTCTCAGCTATTGTTCTAACAAAATATGGACCTAGTCTACGATTAAAGAATACCTACTCAGTCTGTGTTCTTACAGAATGTGGACTCAGTCCATGATTAAAAAGTACTCATTCAGCCTCTCTTCTAACAGAATACACACTCAGCCTGTGTTTCAACACCTTATGGACTCAGTCTCTGTTTAAAGAATAATCACCTTGCCAATGTTCTAAGAGAATAGTCATTCAACCTGTGTTGCAACAGATTATGGACTCAGTCTATGTTGAAAGAATACTCACTCAGCCCGAGTTCTAACAGAATACTCAGTCAGTCCATGTTCAAACAGAATATTCTTTGTTAATTGTCTTTTCCCTTCAATCCAGCGGCCCGTCTGCCAGGCCGAGCAAGCTGCTCACCTGTTCTCTATTACCAGTCTTCTGCCTTCACCCCGAGGGGCGTGTCTTCCAGGCCGAGCATCCTGCTCAGCTGTTCTCTGTTACCTGTTTTCTAACAAAATATGGACACAGTCTATGTTTAAAGAACACTCACTCAGCCTCTGTTCTAAGGGAATAATCAACCAGCCTGAATTTCAATAGAATATGGACTCAGTCTTTGTTTAAAAAAAGTACCCACTCAGCTATTTTTATAACAGAATATGGACTCAGGAAACTACAGAGGCTCATTACATACACAGTTCCAGCTCCACATCTGCAGATGTCACCAACCATGGATAAAAAATATCAAAACATCTCAGAATGTTCCAAAAAGCAAAACTTGAACTTGTCAGATGAAATCACTGTGCTGAATTTATGGGAATAAAATATGGACACAGTCTATGTTTAAAGAACACTCACTCAGCCTCTGTTCTAAGGGAATAATCAACCAGCCTGAATTTCAATAGAATATGGACTCAGTCTTTGTTTAAAAAAAGTACCCACTCAGCTATTTTTCTAACAGAATATGGACTCAGGAAACTACAGAGGCTCATTACATACACAGTTCCAGTTCCACATCTGCAGATGTCACCAACCATGGATAAAAAATATCAAAACATCTCAGAATGTTCCAAAAAGCAAAACTTGAACTTGTCAGATGAAATCACTGTGCTGAATTTATGGGAATAAAATATGGACACAGTCTATGTTTAAAGAACACTCACTCAGCCTCTGTTCTAAGGGAATAATCAACCAGCCTGAATTTCAATAGAATATGGACTCAGTCTTTGTTTTAAAAAAGTACCCACTCAGCTATTTTTATAACAGAATATGGACTCAGGAAACTACAGAGGCTCATTACATACACAGTTCCAGTTCCACATCTGCAGATGTCACCAACCATGGATAAAAAATATCAAAACATCTCAGAATGTTCCAAAAAGCAAAACTTGAACTTGTCAGATGAAATCACTGTGCTGAATTTATGGGAATAAAATATGGACACAGTCTATGTTTAAAGAACACTCACTCAGCCTCTGTTCTAAGGGAATAATCAACCAGCCTGAATTTCAATAGAATATGGACTCAGTCTTTGTTTAAAAAAAGTACCCACTCAGCTATTTTTATAACAGAATATGGACTCAGGAAACTACAGAGGCTCATTACATACACAGTTCCAGCTCCACATCTGCAGATGTCACCAACCATGGATAAAAAATATCAAAACATCTCAGAATGTTCCAAAAAGCAAAACTTGAACTTGTCAGATGAAATCACTGTGCTGAATTTATGGGAATAAAATATGGACACAGTCTATGTTTAAAGAACACTCACTCAGCCTCTGTTCTAAGGGAATAATCAACCAGCCTGAATTTCAATAGAATATGGACTCAGTCTTTGTTTAAAAAGTACCCTCTCAGCTATTGTTCTAACAAAATATGGACCTAGTCTACGATTAAAGAATACCTACTCAGTCTGTGTTCTTACAGAATGTGGACTCAGTCCATGATTAAAAAGTACTCATTCAGCCTCTCTTCTAACAGAATACACACTCAGCCTGTGTTTCAACACCTTATGGACTCAGTCTCTGTTTAAAGAATAATCACCTTGCCAATGTTCTAAGAGAATAGTCATTCAACCTGTGTTGCAACAGATTATGGACTCAGTCTATGTTGAAAGAATACTCACTCAGCCCGAGTTCTAACAGAATACTCAGTCAGTCCATGTTCAAACAGAATATTCTTTGTTAATTGTCTTTTCCCTTCAATCCAGCGGCCCGTCTGCCAGGCCGAGCAAGCTGCTCACCTGTTCTCTATTACCAGTCTTCTGCCTTCACCCCGAGGGGCGTGTCTTCCAGGCCGAGCATCCTGCTCAGCTGTTCTCTGTTACCTGTTTTCTAACAAAATATGGACACAGTCTATGTTTAAAGAACACTCACTCAGCCTCTGTTCTAAGGGAATAATCAACCAGCCTGAATTTCAATAGAATATGGACTCAGTCTTTGTTTAAAAAAAGTACCCACTCAGCTATTTTTATAACAGAATATGGACCTAGTCTACGATTAAAGAATACCTACTCAGTCTGTGTTCTTACAGAATGTGGACTCAGTCCATGATTAAAAAGTACTCATTCAGCCTCTCTTCTAACAGAATACACACTCAGCCTGTGTTTCAACACCTTATGGACTCAGTCTCTGTTTAAAGAATAATCACCTTGCCAATGTTCTAAGAGAATAGTCATTCAACCTGTGTTGCAACAGATTATGGACTCAGTCTATGTTGAAAGAATACTCACTCAGCCCGAGTTCTAACAGAATACTCAGTCAGTCCATGTTCAAACAGAATATTCTTTGTTAATTGTCTTTTCCCTTCAATCCAGCGGCCCGTCTGCCAGGCCGAGCAAGCTGCTCACCTGTTCTCTATTACCAGTCTTCTGCCTTCACCCCGAGGGGCGTGTCTTCCAGGCCGAGCAACCTGCTCAGCTGTTCTCTGTTACCTGTTTTCTAACAAAATATGGACACAGTCTATGTTTAAAGAACACTCACTCAGCCTCTGTTCTAAGGGAATAATCAACCAGCCTGAATTTCAATAGAATATGGACTCAGTCTTTGTTTAAAAAAAGTACCCACTCAGCTATTTTTATAACAGAATATGGACTCAGGAAACTACAGAGGCTCATTACATACACAGTTCCAGCTCCACATCTGCAGATGTCACCAACCATGGATAAAAAATATCAAAACATCTCAGAATGTTCCAAAAAGCAAAACTTGAACTTGTCAGATGAAATCACTGTGCTGAATTTATGGGAATAAAATATGGACACAGTCTATGTTTAAAGAACACTCACTCAGCCTCTGTTCTAAGGGAATAATCAACCAGCCTGAATTTCAATAGAATATGGACTCAGTCTTTGTTTAAAAAAAGTACCCACTCAGCTATTTTTATAACAGAATATGGACTCAGGAAACTACAGAGGCTCATTACATACACAGTTCCAGCTCCACATCTGCAGATGTCACCAACCATGGATAAAAAATATCAAAACATCTCAGAATGTTCCAAAAAGCAAAACTTGAACTTGTCAGATGAAATCACTGTGCTGAATTTATGGGAATAAAATATGGACACAGTCTATGTTTAAAGAACACTCACTCAGCCTCTGTTCTAAGGGAATAATCAACCAGCCTGAATTTCAATAGAATATGGACTCAGTCTTTGTTTAAAAAAAGTACCCACTCAGCTATTTTTATAACAGAATATGGACTCAGGAAACTACAGAGGCTCATTACATACACAGTTCCAGCTCCACATCTGCAGATGTCACCAACCATGGATAAAAAATATCAAAACATCTCAGAATGTTCCAAAAAGCAAAACTTGAACTTGTCAGATGAAATCACTGTGCTGAATTTATGGGAATAAAATATGGACACAGTCTATGTTTAAAGAACACTCACTCAGCCTCTGTTCTAAGGGAATAATCAACCAGCCTGAATTTCAATAGAATATGGACTCAGTCTTTGTTTAAAAAAAGTACCCACTCAGCTATTTTTATAACAGAATATGGACTCAGGAAACTACAGAGGCTCATTACATACACAGTTCCAGTTCCACATCTGCAGATGTCACCAACCATGGATAAAAAATATCAAAACATCTCAGAATGTTCCAAAAAGCAAAACTTGAACTTGTCAGATGAAATCACTGTGCTGAATTTATGGGAATAAAATATGGACACAGTCTATGTTTAAAGAACACTCACTCAGCCTCTGTTCTAAGGGAATAATCAACCAGCCTGAATTTCAATAGAATATGGACTCAGTCTTTGTTTAAAAAAAGTACCCACTCAGCTATTTTTATAACAGAATATGGACTCAGGAAACTACAGAGGCTCATTACATACACAGTTCCAGTTCCACATCTGCAGATGTCACCAACCATGGATAAAAAATATCAAAACATCTCAGAATGTTCCAAAAAGCAAAACTTGAACTTGTCAGATGAAATCACTGTGCTGAATTTATGGGAATAAAATATGGACACAGTCTATGTTTAAAGAACACTCACTCAGCCTCTGTTCTAAGGGAATAATCAACCAGCCTGAATTTCAATAGAATATGGACTCAGTCTTTGTTTTAAAAAAGTACCCACTCAGCTATTTTTATAACAGAATATGGACTCAGGAAACTACAGAGGCTCATTACATACACAGTTCCAGTTCCACATCTGCAGATGTCACCAACCATGGATAAAAAATATCAAAACATCTCAGAATGTTCCAAAAAGCAAAACTTGAACTTGTCAGATGAAATCACTGTGCTGAATTTATGGGAATAAAATATGGACACAGTCTATGTTTAAAGAACACTCACTCAGCCTCTGTTCTAAGGGAATAATCAACCAGCCTGAATTTCAATAGAATATGGACTCAGTCTTTGTTTAAAAAAAGTACCCACTCAGCTATTTTTATAACAGAATATGGACTCAGGAAACTACAGAGGCTCATTACATACACAGTTCCAGCTCCACATCTGCAGATGTCACCAACCATGGATAAAAAATATCAAAACATCTCAGAATGTTCCAAAAAGCAAAACTTGAACTTGTCAGATGAAATCACTGTGCTGAATTTATGGGAATAAAATATGGACACAGTCTATGTTTAAAGAACACTCACTCAGCCTCTGTTCTAAGGGAATAATCAACCAGCCTGAATTTCAATAGAATATGGACTCAGTCTTTGTTTAAAAAGTACCCTCTCAGCTATTGTTCTAACAAAATATGGACCTAGTCTACGATTAAAGAATACCTACTCAGTCTGTGTTCTTACAGAATGTGGACTCAGTCCATGATTAAAAAGTACTCATTCAGCCTCTCTTCTAACAGAATACACACTCAGCCTGTGTTTCAACACCTTATGGACTCAGTCTCTGTTTAAAGAATAATCACCTTGCCAATGTTCTAAGAGAATAGTCATTCAACCTGTGTTGCAACAGATTATGGACTCAGTCTATGTTGAAAGAATACTCACTCAGCCCGAGTTCTAACAGAATACTCAGTCAGTCCATGTTCAAACAGAATATTCTTTGTTAATTGTCTTTTCCCTTCAATCCAGCGGCCCGTCTGCCAGGCCGAGCAAGCTGCTCACCTGTTCTCTATTACCAGTCTTCTGCCTTCACCCCGAGGGGCGTGTCTTCCAGGCCGAGCATCCTGCTCAGCTGTTCTCTGTTACCTGTTTTCTAACAAAATATGGACACAGTCTATGTTTAAAGAACACTCACTCAGCCTCTGTTCTAAGGGAATAATCAACCAGCCTGAATTTCAATAGAATATGGACTCAGTCTTTGTTTAAAAAAAGTACCCACTCAGCTATTTTTATAACAGAATATGGACCTAGTCTACGATTAAAGAATACCTACTCAGTCTGTGTTCTTACAGAATGTGGACTCAGTCCATGATTAAAAAGTACTCATTCAGCCTCTCTTCTAACAGAATACACACTCAGCCTGTGTTTCAACACCTTATGGACTCAGTCTCTGTTTAAAGAATAATCACCTTGCCAATGTTCTAAGAGAATAGTCATTCAACCTGTGTTGCAACAGATTATGGACTCAGTCTATGTTGAAAGAATACTCACTCAGCCCGAGTTCTAACAGAATACTCAGTCAGTCCATGTTCAAACAGAATATTCTTTGTTAATTGTCTTTTCCCTTCAATCCAGCGGCCCGTCTGCCAGGCCGAGCAAGCTGCTCACCTGTTCTCTTTTACCAGTCTTCTGCCTTCACCCCGAGGGGCGTGTCTTCCAGGCCGAGCAACCTGCTCAGCTGTTCTCTGTTACCTGTTTTCTAACAAAATATGGACACAGTCTATGTTTAAAGAACACTCACTCAGCCTCTGTTCTAAGGGAATAATCAACCAGCCTGAATTTCAATAGAATATGGACTCAGTCTTTGTTTAAAAAAAGTACCCACTCAGCTATTTTTATAACAGAATATGGACTCAGGAAACTACAGAGGCTCATTACATACACAGTTCCAGCTCCACATCTGCAGATGTCACCAACCATGGATAAAAAATATCAAAACATCTCAGAATGTTCCAAAAAGCAAAACTTGAACTTGTCAGATGAAATCACTGTGCTGAATTTATGGGAATAAAATATGGACACAGTCTATGTTTAAAGAACACTCACTCAGCCTCTGTTCTAAGGGAATAATCAACCAGCCTGAATTTCAATAGAATATGGACTCAGTCTTTGTTTAAAAAAAGTACCCACTCAGCTATTTTTATAACAGAATATGGACTCAGGAAACTACAGAGGCTCATTACATACACAGTTCCAGCTCCACATCTGCAGATGTCACCAACCATGGATAAAAAATATCAAAACATCTCAGAATGTTCCAAAAAGCAAAACTTGAACTTGTCAGATGAAATCACTGTGCTGAATTTATGGGAATAAAATATGGACACAGTCTATGTTTAAAGAACACTCACTCAGCCTCTGTTCTAAGGGAATAATCAACCAGCCTGAATTTCAATAGAATATGGACTCAGTCTTTGTTTAAAAAAAGTACCCACTCAGCTATTTTTATAACAGAATATGGACTCAGGAAACTACAGAGGCTCATTACATACACAGTTCCAGCTCCACATCTGCAGATGTCACCAACCATGGATAAAAAATATCAAAACATCTCAGAATGTTCCAAAAAGCAAAACTTGAACTTGTCAGATGAAATCACTGTGCTGAATTTATGGGAATAAAATATGGACACAGTCTATGTTTAAAGAACACTCACTCAGCCTCTGTTCTAAGGGAATAATCAACCAGCCTGAATTTCAATAGAATATGGACTCAGTCTTTGTTTAAAAAAAGTACCCACTCAGCTATTTTTATAACAGAATATGGACTCAGGAAACTACAGAGGCTCATTACATACACAGTTCCAGCTCCACATCTGCAGATGTCACCAACCATGGATAAAAAATATCAAAACATCTCAGAATGTTCCAAAAAGCAAAACTTGAACTTGTCAGATGAAATCACTGTGCTGAATTTATGGGAATAAAATATGGACACAGTCTATGTTTAAAGAACACTCACTCAGCCTCTGTTCTAAGGGAATAATCAACCAGCCTGAATTTCAATAGAATATGGACTCAGTCTTTGTTTAAAAAGTACCCTCTCAGCTATTGTTCTAACAAAATATGGACCTAGTCTACGATTAAAGAATACCTACTCAGTCTGTGTTCTTACAGAATGTGGACTCAGTCCATGATTAAAAAGTACTCATTCAGCCTCTCTTCTAACAGAATACACACTCAGCCTGTGTTTCAACACCTTATGGACTCAGTCTCTGTTTAAAGAATAATCACCTTGCCAATGTTCTAAGAGAATAGTCATTCAACCTGTGTTGCAACAGATTATGGACTCAGTCTATGTTGAAAGAATACTCACTCAGCCCGAGTTCTAACAGAATACTCAGTCAGTCCATGTTCAAACAGAATATTCTTTGTTAATTGTCTTTTCCCTTCAATCCAGCGGCCCGTCTGCCAGGCCGAGCAAGCTGCTCACCTGTTCTCTATTACCAGTCTTCTGCCTTCACCCCGAGGGGCGTGTCTTCCAGGCCGAGCATCCTGCTCAGCTGTTCTCTGTTACCTGTTTTCTAACAAAATATGGACACAGTCTATGTTTAAAGAACACTCACTCAGCCTCTGTTCTAAGGGAATAATCAACCAGCCTGAATTTCAATAGAATATGGACTCAGTCTTTGTTTAAAAAAAGTACCCACTCAGCTATTTTTATAACAGAATATGGACCTAGTCTACGATTAAAGAATACCTACTCAGTCTGTGTTCTTACAGAATGTGGACTCAGTCCATGATTAAAAAGTACTCATTCAGCCTCTCTTCTAACAGAATACACACTCAGCCTGTGTTTCAACACCTTATGGACTCAGTCTCTGTTTAAAGAATAATCACCTTGCCAATGTTCTAAGAGAATAGTCATTCAACCTGTGTTGCAACAGATTATGGACTCAGTCTATGTTGAAAGAATACTCACTCAGCCCGAGTTCTAACAGAATACTCAGTCAGTCCATGTTCAAACAGAATATTCTTTGTTAATTGTCTTTTCCCTTCAATCCAGCGGCCCGTCTGCCAGGCCGAGCAAGCTGCTCACCTGTTCTCTATTACCAGTCTTCTGCCTTCACCCCGAGGGGCGTGTCTTCCAGGCCGAGCAACCTGCTCAGCTGTTCTCTGTTACCTGTTTTCTAACAAAATATGGACACAGTCTATGTTTAAAGAACACTCACTCAGCCTCTGTTCTAAGGGAATAATCAACCAGCCTGAATTTCAATAGAATATGGACTCAGTCTTTGTTTAAAAAAAGTACCCACTCAGCTATTTTTATAACAGAATATGGACTCAGGAAACTACAGAGGCTCATTACATACACAGTTCCAGCTCCACATCTGCAGATGTCACCAACCATGGATAAAAAATATCAAAACATCTCAGAATGTTCCAAAAAGCAAAACTTGAACTTGTCAGATGAAATCACTGTGCTGAATTTATGGGAATAAAATATGGACACAGTCTATGTTTAAAGAACACTCACTCAGCCTCTGTTCTAAGGGAATAATCAACCAGCCTGAATTTCAATAGAATATGGACTCAGTCTTTGTTTAAAAAAAGTACCCACTCAGCTATTTTTATAACAGAATATGGACTCAGGAAACTACAGAGGCTCATTACATACACAGTTCCAGCTCCACATCTGCAGATGTCACCAACCATGGATAAAAAATATCAAAACATCTCAGAATGTTCCAAAAAGCAAAACTTGAACTTGTCAGATGAAATCACTGTGCTGAATTTATGGGAATAAAATATGGACACAGTCTATGTTTAAAGAACACTCACTCAGCCTCTGTTCTAAGGGAATAATCAACCAGCCTGAATTTCAATAGAATATGGACTCAGTCTTTGTTTAAAAAAAGTACCCACTCAGCTATTTTTATAACAGAATATGGACTCAGGAAACTACAGAGGCTCATTACATACACAGTTCCAGTTCCACATCTGCAGATGTCACCAACCATGGATAAAAAATATCAAAACATCTCAGAATGTTCCAAAAAGCAAAACTTGAACTTGTCAGATGAAATCACTGTGCTGAATTTATGGGAATAAAATATGGACACAGTCTATGTTTAAAGAACACTCACTCAGCCTCTGTTCTAAGGGAATAATCAACCAGCCTGAATTTCAATAGAATATGGACTCAGTCTTTGTTTAAAAAAAGTACCCACTCAGCTATTTTTCTAACAGAATATGGACTCAGGAAACTACAGAGGCTCATTACATACACAGTTCCAGTTCCACATCTGCAGATGTCACCAACCATGGATAAAAAATATCAAAACATCTCAGAATGTTCCAAAAAGCAAAACTTGAACTTGTCAGATGAAATCACTGTGCTGAATTTATGGGAATAAAATATGGACACAGTCTATGTTTAAAGAACACTCACTCAGCCTCTGTTCTAAGGGAATAATCAACCAGCCTGAATTTCAATAGAATATGGACTCAGTCTTTGTTTTAAAAAAGTACCCACTCAGCTATTTTTATAACAGAATATGGACTCAGGAAACTACAGAGGCTCATTACATACACAGTTCCAGTTCCACATCTGCAGATGTCACCAACCATGGATAAAAAATATCAAAACATCTCAGAATGTTCCAAAAAGCAAAACTTGAACTTGTCAGATGAAATCACTGTGCTGAATTTATGGGAATAAAATATGGACACAGTCTATGTTTAAAGAACACTCACTCAGCCTCTGTTCTAAGGGAATAATCAACCAGCCTGAATTTCAATAGAATATGGACTCAGTCTTTGTTTAAAAAAAGTACCCACTCAGCTATTTTTATAACAGAATATGGACTCAGGAAACTACAGAGGCTCATTACATACACAGTTCCAGCTCCACATCTGCAGATGTCACCAACCATGGATAAAAAATATCAAAACATCTCAGAATGTTCCAAAAAGCAAAACTTGAACTTGTCAGATGAAATCACTGTGCTGAATTTATGGGAATAAAATATGGACACAGTCTATGTTTAAAGAACACTCACTCAGCCTCTGTTCTAAGGGAATAATCAACCAGCCTGAATTTCAATAGAATATGGACTCAGTCTTTGTTTAAAAAGTACCCTCTCAGCTATTGTTCTAACAAAATATGGACCTAGTCTACGATTAAAGAATACCTACTCAGTCTGTGTTCTTACAGAATGTGGACTCAGTCCATGATTAAAAAGTACTCATTCAGCCTCTCTTCTAACAGAATACACACTCAGCCTGTGTTTCAACACCTTATGGACTCAGTCTCTGTTTAAAGAATAATCACCTTGCCAATGTTCTAAGAGAATAGTCATTCAACCTGTGTTGCAACAGATTATGGACTCAGTCTATGTTGAAAGAATACTCACTCAGCCCGAGTTCTAACAGAATACTCAGTCAGTCCATGTTCAAACAGAATATTCTTTGTTAATTGTCTTTTCCCTTCAATCCAGCGGCCCGTCTGCCAGGCCGAGCAAGCTGCTCACCTGTTCTCTATTACCAGTCTTCTGCCTTCACCCCGAGGGGCGTGTCTTCCAGGCCGAGCATCCTGCTCAGCTGTTCTCTGTTACCTGTTTTCTAACAAAATATGGACACAGTCTATGTTTAAAGAACACTCACTCAGCCTCTGTTCTAAGGGAATAATCAACCAGCCTGAATTTCAATAGAATATGGACTCAGTCTTTGTTTAAAAAAAGTACCCACTCAGCTATTTTTATAACAGAATATGGACCTAGTCTACGATTAAAGAATACCTACTCAGTCTGTGTTCTTACAGAATGTGGACTCAGTCCATGATTAAAAAGTACTCATTCAGCCTCTCTTCTAACAGAATACACACTCAGCCTGTGTTTCAACACCTTATGGACTCAGTCTCTGTTTAAAGAATAATCACCTTGCCAATGTTCTAAGAGAATAGTCATTCAACCTGTGTTGCAACAGATTATGGACTCAGTCTATGTTGAAAGAATACTCACTCAGCCCGAGTTCTAACAGAATACTCAGTCAGTCCATGTTCAAACAGAATATTCTTTGTTAATTGTCTTTTCCCTTCAATCCAGCGGCCCGTCTGCCAGGCCGAGCAAGCTGCTCACCTGTTCTCTATTACCAGTCTTCTGCCTTCACCCCGAGGGGCGTGTCTTCCAGGCCGAGCAACCTGCTCAGCTGTTCTCTGTTACCTGTTTTCTAACAAAATATGGACACAGTCTATGTTTAAAGAACACTCACTCAGCCTCTGTTCTAAGGGAATAATCAACCAGCCTGAATTTCAATAGAATATGGACTCAGTCTTTGTTTAAAAAAAGTACCCACTCAGCTATTTTTATAACAGAATATGGACTCAGGAAACTACAGAGGCTCATTACATACACAGTTCCAGCTCCACATCTGCAGATGTCACCAACCATGGATAAAAAATATCAAAACATCTCAGAATGTTCCAAAAAGCAAAACTTGAACTTGTCAGATGAAATCACTGTGCTGAATTTATGGGAATAAAATATGGACACAGTCTATGTTTAAAGAACACTCACTCAGCCTCTGTTCTAAGGGAATAATCAACCAGCCTGAATTTCAATAGAATATGGACTCAGTCTTTGTTTAAAAAAAGTACCCACTCAGCTATTTTTATAACAGAATATGGACTCAGGAAACTACAGAGGCTCATTACATACACAGTTCCAGCTCCACATCTGCAGATGTCACCAACCATGGATAAAAAATATCAAAACATCTCAGAATGTTCCAAAAAGCAAAACTTGAACTTGTCAGATGAAATCACTGTGCTGAATTTATGGGAATAAAATATGGACACAGTCTATGTTTAAAGAACACTCACTCAGCCTCTGTTCTAAGGGAATAATCAACCAGCCTGAATTTCAATAGAATATGGACTCAGTCTTTGTTTTAAAAAAGTACCCACTCAGCTATTTTTATAACAGAATATGGACTCAGGAAACTACAGAGGCTCATTACATACACAGTTCCAGCTCCACATCTGCAGATGTCACCAACCATGGATAAAAAATATCAAAACATCTCAGAATGTTCCAAAAAGCAAAACTTGAACTTGTCAGATGAAATCACTGTGCTGAATTTATGGGAATAAAATATGGACACAGTCTATGTTTAAAGAACACTCACTCAGCCTCTGTTCTAAGGGAATAATCAACCAGCCTGAATTTCAATAGAATATGGACTCAGTCTTTGTTTAAAAAAAGTACCCACTCAGCTATTTTTATAACAGAATATGGACTCAGGAAACTACAGAGGCTCATTACATACACAGTTCCAGCTCCACATCTGCAGATGTCACCAACCATGGATAAAAAATATCAAAACATCTCAGAATGTTCCAAAAAGCAAAACTTGAACTTGTCAGATGAAATCACTGTGCTGAATTTATGGGAATAAAATATGGACACAGTCTATGTTTAAAGAACACTCACTCAGCCTCTGTTCTAAGGGAATAATCAACCAGCCTGAATTTCAATAGAATATGGACTCAGTCTTTGTTTTAAAAAAGTACCCACTCAGCTATTTTTATAACAGAATATGGACTCAGGAAACTACAGAGGCTCATTACATACACAGTTCCAGTTCCACATCTGCAGATGTCACCAACCATGGATAAAAAATATCAAAACATCTCAGAATGTTCCAAAAAGCAAAACTTGAACTTGTCAGATGAAATCACTGTGCTGAATTTATGGGAATAAAATATGGACACAGTCTATGTTTAAAGAACACTCACTCAGCCTCTGTTCTAAGGGAATAATCAACCAGCCTGAATTTCAATAGAATATGGACTCAGTCTTTGTTTAAAAAAAGTACCCACTCAGCTATTTTTATAACAGAATATGGACTCAGGAAACTACAGAGGCTCATTACATACACAGTTCCAGCTCCACATCTGCAGATGTCACCAACCATGGATAAAAAATATCAAAACATCTCAGAATGTTCCAAAAAGCAAAACTTGAACTTGTCAGATGAAATCACTGTGCTGAATTTATGGGAATAAAATATGGACACAGTCTATGTTTAAAGAACACTCACTCAGCCTCTGTTCTAAGGGAATAATCAACCAGCCTGAATTTCAATAGAATATGGACTCAGTCTTTGTTTAAAAAAAGTACCCACTCAGCTATTTTTATAACAGAATATGGACTCAGGAAACTACAGAGGCTCATTACATACACAGTTCCAGCTCCACATCTGCAGATGTCACCAACCATGGATAAAAAATATCAAAACATCTCAGAATGTTCCAAAAAGCAAAACTTGAACTTGTCAGATGAAATCACTGTGCTGAATTTATGGGAATAAAATATGGACACAGTCTATGTTTAAAGAACACTCACTCAGCCTCTGTTCTAAGGGAATAATCAACCAGCCTGAATTTCAATAGAATATGGACTCAGTCTTTGTTTAAAAAAAGTACCCACTCAGCTATTTTTATAACAGAATATGGACTCAGGAAACTACAGAGGCTCATTACATACACAGTTCCAGTTCCACATCTGCAGATGTCACCAACCATGGATAAAAAATATCAAAACATCTCAGAATGTTCCAAAAAGCAAAACTTGAACTTGTCAGATGAAATCACTGTGCTGAATTTATGGGAATAAAATATGGACACAGTCTATGTTTAAAGAACACTCACTCAGCCTCTGTTCTAAGGGAATAATCAACCAGCCTGAATTTCAATAGAATATGGACTCAGTCTTTGTTTTAAAAAAGTACCCACTCAGCTATTTTTATAACAGAATATGGACTCAGGAAACTACAGAGGCTCATTACATACACAGTTCCAGTTCCACATCTGCAGATGTCACCAACCATGGATAAAAAATATCAAAACATCTCAGAATGTTCCAAAAAGCAAAACTTGAACTTGTCAGATGAAATCACTGTGCTGAATTTATGGGAATAAAATATGGACACAGTCTATGTTTAAAGAACACTCACTCAGCCTCTGTTCTAAGGGAATAATCAACCAGCCTGAATTTCAATAGAATATGGACTCAGTCTTTGTTTAAAAAAAGTACCCACTCAGCTATTTTTATAACAGAATATGGACTCAGGAAACTACAGAGGCTCATTACATACACAGTTCCAGTTCCACATCTGCAGATGTCACCAACCATGGATAAAAAATATCAAAACATCTCAGAATGTTCCAAAAAGCAAAACTTGAACTTGTCAGATGAAATCACTGTGCTGAATTTATGGGAATAAAATATGGACACAGTCTATGTTTAAAGAACACTCACTCAGCCTCTGTTCTAAGGGAATAATCAACCAGCCTGAATTTCAATAGAATATGGACTCAGTCTTTGTTTAAAAAAAGTACCCACTCAGCTATTTTTATAACAGAATATGGACTCAGGAAACTACAGAGGCTCATTACATACACAGTTCCAGCTCCACATCTGCAGATGTCACCAACCATGGATAAAAAATATCAAAACATCTCAGAATGTTCCAAAAAGCAAAACTTGAACTTGTCAGATGAAATCACTGTGCTGAATTTATGGGAATAAAATATGGACACAGTCTATGTTTAAAGAACACTCACTCAGCCTCTGTTCTAAGGGAATAATCAACCAGCCTGAATTTCAATAGAATATGGACTCAGTCTTTGTTTAAAAAAAGTACCCACTCAGCTATTTTTATAACAGAATATGGACTCAGGAAACTACAGAGGCTCATTACATACACAGTTCCAGTTCCACATCTGCAGATGTCACCAACCATGGATAAAAAATATCAAAACATCTCAGAATGTTCCAAAAAGCAAAACTTGAACTTGTCAGATGAAATCACCGTGCTGAATTTATGGGAATAAAATATGGACACAGTCTATGTTTAAAGAACACTCACTCAGCCTCTGTTCTAAGGGAATAATCAACCAGCCTGAATTTCAATAGAATATGGACTCAGTCTTTGTTTAAAAAAAGTACCCACTCAGCTATTTTTATAACAGAATATGGACTCAGGAAACTACAGAGGCTCATTACATACACAGTTCCAGTTCCACATCTGCAGATGTCACCAACCATGGATAAAAAATATCAAAACATCTCAGAATGTTCCAAAAAGCAAAACTTGAACTTGTCAGATGAAATCACTGTGCTGAATTTATGGGAATAAAATA
Organism: Furipterus horrens; assembly: GCF_987537825.1. Taxonomy (NCBI): domain Eukaryota; kingdom Metazoa; phylum Chordata; class Mammalia; order Chiroptera; family Furipteridae; genus Furipterus; species Furipterus horrens. Next base: position 157,164 of record NW_028327219.1, read on the forward strand.
TGGACACAGTCTATGTTTAAAGAACACTCACTCAGCCTCTGTTCTAAGGGAATAATCAACCAGCCTGAATTTCAATAGAATATGGACTCAGTCTTTGTTTAAAAAAAGTACCCACTCAGCTATTTTTATAACAGAATATGGACTCAGGAAACTACAGAGGCTCATTACATACACAGTTCCAGCTCCACATCTGCAGATGTCACCAACCATGGATAAAAAATATCAAAACATCTCAGAATGTTCCAAAAAGCAAAACTTGAACTTGTCAGATGAAATCACTGTGCTGAATTTATGGGAATAAAATATGGACACAGTCTATGTTTAAAGAACACTCACTCAGCCTCTGTTCTAAGGGAATAATCAACCAGCCTGAATTTCAATAGAATATGGACTCAGTCTTTGTTTAAAAAAAGTACCCACTCAGCTATTTTTATAACAGAATATGGACTCAGGAAACTACAGAGGCTCATTACATACACAGTTCCAGCTCCACATCTGCAGATGTCACCAACCATGGATAAAAAATATCAAAACATCTCAGAATGTTCCAAAAAGCAAAACTTGAACTTGTCAGATGAAATCACTGTGCTGAATTTATGGGAATAAAATATGGACACAGTCTATGTTTAAAGAACACTCACTCAGCCTCTGTTCTAAGGGAATAATCAACCAGCCTGAATTTCAATAGAATATGGACTCAGTCTTTGTTTAAAAAAAGTACCCACTCAGCTATTTTTATAACAGAATATGGACTCAGGAAACTACAGAGGCTCATTACATACACAGTTCCAGTTCCACATCTGCAGATGTCACCAACCATGGATAAAAAATATCAAAACATCTCAGAATGTTCCAAAAAGCAAAACTTGAACTTGTCAGATGAAATCACCGTGCTGAATTTATGGGAATAAAATATGGACACAGTCTATGTTTAAAGAACACTCACTCAGCCTCTGTTCTAAGGGAATAATCAACCAGCCTGAATTTCAATAGAATATGGACTCAGTCTTTGTTTAAAAAAAGTACCCACTCAGCTATTTTTATAACAGAATATGGACTCAGGAAACTACAGAGGCTCATTACATACACAGTTCCAGTTCCACATCTGCAGATGTCACCAACCATGGATAAAAAATATCAAAACATCTCAGAATGTTCCAAAAAGCAAAACTTGAACTTGTCAGATGAAATCACTGTGCTGAATTTATGGGAATAAAATATGGACACAGTCTATGTTTAAAGAACACTCACTCAGCCTCTGTTCTAAGGGAATAATCAACCAGCCTGAATTTCAATAGAATATGGACTCAGTCTTTGTTTAAAAAAAGTACCCACTCAGCTATTTTTATAACAGAATATGGACTCAGGAAACTACAGAGGCTCATTACATACACAGTTCCAGCTCCACATCTGCAGATGTCACCAACCATGGATAAAAAATATCAAAACATCTCAGAATGTTCCAAAAAGCAAAACTTGAACTTGTCAGATGAAATCACTGTGCTGAATTTATGGGAATAAAATATGGACACAGTCTATGTTTAAAGAACACTCACTCAGCCTCTGTTCTAAGGGAATAATCAACCAGCCTGAATTTCAATAGAATATGGACTCAGTCTTTGTTTAAAAAAAGTACCCACTCAGCTATTTTTATAACAGAATATGGACTCAGGAAACTACAGAGGCTCATTACATACACAGTTCCAGTTCCACATCTGCAGATGTCACCAACCATGGATAAAAAATATCAAAACATCTCAGAATGTTCCAAAAAGCAAAACTTGAACTTGTCAGATGAAATCACCGTGCTGAATTTATGGGAATAAAATATGGACACAGTCTATGTTTAAAGAACACTCACTCAGCCTCTGTTCTAAGGGAATAATCAACCAGCCTGAATTTCAATAGAATATGGACTCAGTCTTTGTTTAAAAAAAGTACCCACTCAGCTATTTTTATAACAGAATATGGACTCAGGAAACTACAGAGGCTCATTACATACACAGTTCCAGTTCCACATCTGCAGATGTCACCAACCATGGATAAAAAATATCAAAACATCTCAGAATGTTCCAAAAAGCAAAACTTGAACTTGTCAGATGAAATCACTGTGCTGAATTTATGGGAATAAAATATGGACACAGTCTATGTTTAAAGAACACTCACTCAGCCTCTGTTCTAAGGGAATAATCAACCAGCCTGAATTTCAATAGAATATGGACTCAGTCTTTGTTTAAAAAAAGTACCCACTCAGCTATTTTTATAACAGAATATGGACTCAGGAAACTACAGAGGCTCATTACATACACAGTTCCAGCTCCACATCTGCAGATGTCACCAACCATGGATAAAAAATATCAAAACATCTCAGAATGTTCCAAAAAGCAAAACTTGAACTTGTCAGATGAAATCACTGTGCTGAATTTATGGGAATAAAATATGGACACAGTCTATGTTTAAAGAACACTCACTCAGCCTCTGTTCTAAGGGAATAATCAACCAGCCTGAATTTCAATAGAATATGGACTCAGTCTTTGTTTAAAAAAAGTACCCACTCAGCTATTTTTATAACAGAATATGGACTCAGGAAACTACAGAGGCTCATTACATACACAGTTCCAGCTCCACATCTGCAGATGTCACCAACCATGGATAAAAAATATCAAAACATCTCAGAATGTTCCAAAAAGCAAAACTTGAACTTGTCAGATGAAATCACTGTGCTGAATTTATGGGAATAAAATATGGACACAGTCTATGTTTAAAGAACACTCACTCAGCCTCTGTTCTAAGGGAATAATCAACCAGCCTGAATTTCAATAGAATATGGACTCAGTCTTTGTTTAAAAAAAAGTACCCACTCAGCTATTTTTATAACAGAATATGGACTCAGGAAACTACAGAGGCTCATTACATACACAGTTCCAGCTCCACATCTGCAGATGTCACCAACCATGGATAAAAAATATCAAAACATCTCAGAATGTTCCAAAAAGCAAAACTTGAACTTGTCAGATGAAATCACTGTGCTGAATTTATGGGAATAAAATATGGACACAGTCTATGTTTAAAGAACACTCACTCAGCCTCTGTTCTAAGGGAATAATCAACCAGCCTGAATTTCAATAGAATATGGACTCAGTCTTTGTTTAAAAAAAGTACCCACTCAGCTATTTTTATAACAGAATATGGACTCAGGAAACTACAGAGGCTCATTACATACACAGTTCCAGTTCCACATCTGCAGATGTCACCAACCATGGATAAAAAATATCAAAACATCTCAGAATGTTCCAAAAAGCAAAACTTGAACTTGTCAGATGAAATCACCGTGCTGAATTTATGGGAATAAAATATGGACACAGTCTATGTTTAAAGAACACTCACTCAGCCTCTGTTCTAAGGGAATAATCAACCAGCCTGAATTTCAATAGAATATGGACTCAGTCTTTGTTTAAAAAAAGTACCCACTCAGCTATTTTTATAACAGAATATGGACTCAGGAAACTACAGAGGCTCATTACATACACAGTTTCCAGTTCCACATCTGCAGATGTCACCAACCATGGATAAAAAATATCAAAACATCTCAGAATGTTCCAAAAAGCAAAACTTGAACTTGTCAGATGAAATCACTGTGCTGAATTTATGGGAATAAAATATGGACACAGTCTATGTTTAAAGAACACTCACTCAGCCTCTGTTCTAAGGGAATAATCAACCAGCCTGAATTTCAATAGAATATGGACTCAGTCTTTGTTTAAAAAAAGTACCCACTCAGCTATTTTTATAACAGAATATGGACTCAGGAAACTACAGAGGCTCATTACATACACAGTTCCAGCTCCACATCTGCAGATGTCACCAACCATGGATAAAAAATATCAAAACATCTCAGAATGTTCCAAAAAGCAAAACTTGAACTTGTCAGATGAAATCACTGTGCTGAATTTATGGGAATAAAATATGGACACAGTCTATGTTTAAAGAACACTCACTCAGCCTCTGTTCTAAGGGAATAATCAACCAGCCTGAATTTCAATAGAATATGGACTCAGTCTTTGTTTAAAAAAAGTACCCACTCAGCTATTTTTATAACAGAATATGGACTCAGGAAACTACAGAGGCTCATTACATACACAGTTCCAGCTCCACATCTGCAGATGTCACCAACCATGGATAAAAAATATCAAAACATCTCAGAATGTTCCAAAAAGCAAAACTTGAACTTGTCAGATGAAATCACTGTGCTGAATTTATGGGAATAAAATATGGACACAGTCTATGTTTAAAGAACACTCACTCAGCCTCTGTTCTAAGGGAATAATCAACCAGCCTGAATTTCAATAGAATATGGACTCAGTCTTTGTTTAAAAAAAGTACCCACTCAGCTATTTTTATAACAGAATATGGACTCAG